>NC_047669.1:76260794-76516279 GCF_011762505.2 Arvicanthis niloticus
CCAAAGACTTTAGATTGAGCCCTTATTTGCCAGTGTGAAACTAGGCTGCTATAGAAGTCAGTCATCAGGCCCGCCTCTTATGCTCCCTGAAATAACGCACCCACAGCTCAAGCTAGGAAGGCGGTGACATGAACCCCCAAACTACCTCGGTGCCTGCGTTGCATCATTATTCCATGGCGTTTGTATGTTGCCACATGAAGTAACAATGAACTGGTCGAAATGGCTTGTGGAGCCAATGAACAATGCCCGTCTTTGCTGAGTGTTCTGTGTGGCACAGAGACCCTTGTAAATAGTCTTCCCAAGATTCTCCAAACCAGACATCCAGGTAGATGTCATCCTGCTTTTACAAGGAAAGACTGCGCTGCTCGCTAACCTAGGCTGTGCTGGGTCTGAGCATCTGTGTTCCTACCACCAAATCATGGTTGAAATCCTCACCCTCAAGGGGACAGTTAACCCCAAAGGGATTGGGGTCTTTGGGAGGGAGGTACCCTCACAAGTTGGAGCTCTATGGCCGACACATGATTCTCACACAGCATCTGTTGGGACGTCAGGCCAGGGTCATACCTAACTTCCTTTGACAGAAGTTAAAGCTGGCTGACTGGCCACGGGATGCAAAACAATGTCACCGAACAGAGATGACCTCTGACAGCCTTCCCGCTGTGAGCCACATTCTGAGAATTATGATATCATTATTATTAATTCAATTAATTAGTTTTACAAATAGATCTTGAGAAATTTGGTACAGTGTTTGGACAGTTGACCTCCTCCCTCAGCTCCTTTCAGGTCAACAAACCCCTTTCCCTACCCACCAAAGTTTGTATCTTTTTTTTTTTTTATTTCTTATCAAGTCCAGTTGGTGATGCTCATATCTTCATGGATGTGTGGCCTTCCATCAGATACAGTTTGACCTAGCAGAAATACTCTTAAAGAAAATGACTGTGCCTCTCTCACCATTATCAGTCACTAGTAACTCCCTGGGTAGGGGTAGCTTTAAGTCCCTACACCCTCCCTGCTGGGTTGATTGGGTTTGAGCTTTCGTGAGGCTTGCGCATGCTGACACAACCGTGAATTCACATGGGTAGCTGTCCTGCTGTGTATTGAGTTTTTTACATGGCATGTCCAAGAGGACTTGACTGCAGGTCAGTCCAGGATGCTTCAAATGCAGTAGCCTATTGGGGACCACACAGTGAATTCTAACGGACACAGTTATGCTGGGAAGAACTCAGAAGAGTGATGGCTAATGCCCGCAGGAATCTAATACTGATCATTTTTTAAAAAAGTATAAGGGAACTGGCCTGCAAAAAAAAAAAAAAAAAATCTGAATCTGAGATGGAATTAGAAAGGACCATTAATTAAAGTTACAATTTGAGCCTCGTCATGGAAAGGTCAGCAATGTTTTCCTTAAGGTCTCAGCTCCATCAGCGATTTCTTTAATTAAAGAACAATGGGGTTGGAGAACCTCTGCCCTCATCTTCACGGTGGCTACCTCAGGCAGGGAGCTGTCTTCTTGAAGGTCATGGTCAGAAAGCTAAAGGGATTGTGGTCTAGCACAAGTATCCTGTATCTCCCACCCCCTACTCCCCTCAAGCCGAGGGGAAGCTGGCATGGCTGGAGGCATTTTCCTGTGTGATTTTAATACCATTCCGTGATTATCGATTACATAATGGAGGCATGCGTGATTCCAGCCTCCCTCTACAGTTCTGTTTTAATTTTAACCAAATAATACTCATCAATGTGCTTGATGAAAATTGGTGTATATGAAGATTTAATAGTTTTGGACCTAATTCCAGTCTTTAGTCATGGATGTGGGCCTTCTTTTTGCTCTTTTAAAATTTTTATTAAAAAAAAAAAAAACCCTACATGTTCAGCAGGTCTAACCAGAGCCAGCCTGTTCATGATAGAGTGTAGATATGGCTGGGCTCCCTTCTCTGCCTGAGCATCTCTCTCTCTCTCTCTCTCTCTCTCTCTCTCTCTCTCTCTCTCTCTCTCTCTCTGTCTGTCTCCCACCCTCCCTCCCTCTTCTCTACCCACTTCATATTTTGAAGAAAGGCTTGAGGATATAAGAAGATGGCCCCCACAAGCCTACAGCCCCCCCCCCCCACATTAATCTGACTATAAAAACACCATGTTCAGGGAATCGTAACCTCCAGAGCCATGAAGACCCATTTCTGTGATTTCATTCCCATGGTCATTGTGAGTGATACCTGAGAGGATTATGACGGCAAGCTGGGGGATAGAAGTGAACTTATTAAGGTTGGCAAGCAAGAACGAGCCCAGGTCTTTGGATGGTCTCTCTGGTCGCTGAATTGATACCAGTGACTACACCAACATTTCTCTGTAGTCTAGCCTGTCTTAAGTGAGCAAGAGCCTGCTAAGTGATACTTTGGTGATGGCTTCAGTGTCTTAGGCTTATTGTCTATTAGACCAATGAGTCAAAACTCTCAATAATTCAAAAGACATCATATATCTAGAGCGTGAGGGTGGGATGAGGACAGAGCCAGAGGTGCATCAGGCTAGGTGAGGGGCATCCCGAGTGACTCGGAAGTGGAATGAAGTCTAGTTTCAACTGTAAATTTCTCATCTCTGATGGGGCAGACTTAGTACTATGCACACCCCAAACTGCAGAATTGAGACACGCCATGCATTTCTGCGTGAGTGTCTTGGGATCTGAACATTAGTGAGGAATTGTGGCTTTGGTCTCTTCAAAATGCAAAAGGCTTCAGCGTCTCAGGTATCTTCATTTGAGGATAACTTCTTGCTCCCCCTACTTCTTTCGTGTGCTTTGAAGAGATCTGTAAACAGGACTGAACCAGTAAAGCTCATCTAATCGAAGCCACCCCCACCCTCCAGAGGCTCACCCTGGTGCCCACTAATGTGATTCCTTCCTGTTCAAAGTTTAATACCTCATCCAAGGGCTCAACAATTACATTTCCATTACTTCCCACTGTTTATCACAGTTGGATCGCAAAAAGCCAATTTAACCGTCGTGGTTTCTTCTCTGCTAGGTCCTTTACTGTCTATTTTTAAACTTGTCTCACAATCCGGTTGGGTGCTCCAGCACAGTGTTGGCTCAATGATGCTGTTGGAACTTCAGCTGTAAAAGGGACCTTGTCCTCTAGCTGTACAGGATCCTCTGACCCAGTGTGAGGAGTCATGAGGGGACTTCTGTCCTACAACAGGCCTTCAGCTTTCTCTATCTCCTCTAGGGAGGATTTTGATTCACCTCCACACAGGGGCATTTAAAAGCACATTTCTTTCAAATTCTAAAATGAAGAAAAATCAATAGTGTCATGCCTTGTGTCTCTGATTCGGGGTTTGTGGTTCCAGATTCCATTCCTATGACAGGAGCTGGGCCCTGCCTGTCTTCTTCTATAGTTTCTGTGTCCACTCAGGGATCACCACCTATGTAGCTGGAGGCCAGGTTTGAAGGCTCCAAGGAGTGTGAACACAATGTCCTCTGACAAGAAAGGATATTTTTGGAGCTAGGTTGGCAGTCTGGGATGACTGTTGTTACCAGCACCATCTTCTCATGAAAGAAGACGCCAAGATACACCGAAGAAAATGTAATTCTAGAATAGTCTTGATCATGGCTGTCTAACGTCTGAAGAGGGGTTTCTTGATGGTAAATATTCATTGCATATCTGGCTTCCTTGCATACCATCCCCTAAGGTGGCAGATAAATAAAATATGCCTGGCAGTCTCTTGTCCAGCCTGCTGGCAAATAGTAAAAACATTGTTGTTGGTTTTTTTTTTATCTTTATTTCTTGTGGGGTTTGTTTGCTTGCTTGTTATTTTTCTTACCCTGCTTTAAAAAAATGTTCTTATCATTTTTTAACAATATTTTCCTAAATCCACCTGGACACAGGTGCTTTTCTGCCAGGATGCAGAGGTGACTTGGCCCAGCCATTGGATGGATTGTCATGGGGTCTGTGTATAGTTCTTTCCCCCCAGATTTATTTTATTTTTGTTTCATGTATGTGGGTTTCCTTGCCTTTTTGAATGTATATGAACAACATAAACATACAAAGGCCTGATGTCCTTTGGAAGTTGAAAGAGGGCTTAGGAACCCTTGGAACTGGAATTACGCATGGGGTTCTGCAAACCGGACGTAGTCCTCTGCAATGGTAGCAGGTGTTGATAAGCCCCTAGCCATCTCTATAGTTCTAAAATTGACGCTTTATTTTACTTTTTAATTATATGTGTATGGTTGTTTAATCCAGGGTTTATGTCTGTGCAACATGTGTTTTCCTGCTGCCCAGGGAGGTCAGAAGAGGGCATGGGCTCTGGATTGCAGTACTGATGTCCATATGGGTACTTGGAATAGAATCTAAATCCTTTAGAAGATCGTCAGGTGCTCTTACCTCCAGGGCTTACTCTCTAGCCTCTGTGGGACCAGTATAATTGCCAAGGAGTTCAGAGAGGTAGGAATGCATTCCTATAGATCAGTATATTTGTAAAAGAACAATTAAAGACACTCTCGGTTAGTGGGCCATGATGCACCATGGGCCTCGATGCATGCCCATGGCTGCCCCATAGGACTATCATACTCTGGTGTAGGCTTCACGCCTCTTGGGAGCTCCACCCATCTCCAGAAGATGCTGATGCTCTGTGGTGTTAACTCGGATCTGTTATGGCCTGTAGCTGCTTAGTTCGGGCACCAAGATCATGATTACTGTCATTACTGCACCTTCAAACCTAGCTCTCCGCTCCTTACGCATCTCCACAAATAATATACTTCCCTTTGCCTGTCTCTTCGGTGAGCAGAATGCCAACAATTTGCTGGCAGCAACCAAGTCCGTATGCAACTCTCTGGGCAGAGCATGGATTCTGGAATTGGCTAAGGAGGGGGCAGAAAGGGAGAGGGAGGAACAGCAGAGGCTCATTGAGTACCTACTATGTGCTGAAGGTTTTAAACTTGCTATTTGCCCCCTTCAGCAGGTTGAGGGGTTACTATCCTCCACATTTGGTGAACCATGGGCCCCTGTGATGGTCGTCACTTCACGCTTGGATCGGTGGAGGTCATCATCATCAGCTTGGAGACTACAGGCC
This sequence comes from Arvicanthis niloticus, assembly GCF_011762505.2. Lineage (NCBI taxonomy): Eukaryota > Metazoa > Chordata > Mammalia > Rodentia > Muridae > Arvicanthis > Arvicanthis niloticus. Next base: position 76,265,844 of record NC_047669.1, read on the forward strand.
CAGCTTCAGGTTTTGCTCCTGAGAGCAGAGAGCCACTTTTTTTTTTTTTTTCTGAGATGAGATCTCACTGTGTAACCATGGTTGTTCTGGAACTCACTCTGTAGGCCAAGCTGGCCTCAAACTCACAGAGATCCTCCTGCCTCTGCTCTTGAGCACTGGGATTAAAGGTGTGGTCACTATCACCTATTATATCTTCTTGACGAGGACAAGATCGGATATGCACACGTGTATCAAGAGTTAATCAAGAGTTCTCAGGAAAAGGGCATGAGAGAAGGGCGACATAGCTAAGCACATTTTGTAAAGGCCGAGCATGCTGGCAGCTTACTTACAGTATGTCCTACTAATAATATTATTTTTAAAACGGTGCTATTTAACAAGTAAATTCTTTTAGTTGCTAGAGGCTCAGGCATTCTTGGCCAACCAGGCTTGCCCACAATGAAGCTGTAAGGCCACAAAGAAATATACATATACTTGTGTGTGTATAATTTTACCATTTATTAAAGAGCAAATCTGCATATTCAAAGTGAGTATGTTTGTTTGTCTTATATAAGATAATCCAAAAATAGATTAATGTGATATTTATGTGCTGAGAAATGGTGGTTAAAAAAGTCTTAGGTTTTTATAATTAACTCTTGTGTTTAAGAGCAGTTTAAGGAGGTTGCTTCCTAGTCAGTTGAGGAGTTATGAGCTGTACCCCCACATGGGACTGTGCATTTGAAGATGGAAGTCATGAGTGTGGGAACATAGTTCTAGAATTTTCTATGTAGGCTGCTGGGGAGAAAAGACACCAGTGGCCTTACCCAATGCTGGGCCTTGCATGCAACAATCTACCTGGCAAGATGTGCCCACTCACGAAAGAGTGGCATAATAATTACGGGATTAACCACTATTTTTCTGATTGTGTATGAGACCTGTTCCTCATGAGGGACTTCATGCCCAGTACCATAAACCTGTGGCTGGGGAGACTGTAGGCTCTGCAAGCTTTGTTGCTATGTCAAGTATTCATGCCATTAAACTGACTTCTAAATATGCGTGTTTATGCCCATAGGTTTATGTGGGCATCAAAGTCATGAGATTCATGACTTTGGTCAAAGGAACCTATTCCTGCAGGGTAACAGTTAATCAGAGGTTCATACTGGTCCAAATAAAATCAAATAAAGCACATATGAGTGCTTAGCCATGGATGAACCATCTGTGTTAACCAACCCCCATGCAAGGCTCACACAATATGGAGAAGAAGTGGGCGGAAAGAATACAGGAGCTGGCAGATGAGGAGGGCAGCTGTGGAGTACTGAGTCCTGGACAAGGCATGGCTGTCCCATGGACTTACACAGCTGTGAGCAGCTGTAATGGCTCTTGGGTTATTAATAAAAACATTCCTAAAAGAAGGATGGGAAGTTGAGAACGTGATGGGAAGGGGACACTAGTGGGTTTGGAGGGAGGTGGTGGGTGGAGAGATATGATCCAAATACATCGTATAAATGTATGAAAATTCAAAGAATAAATTCAAAGTATTATTAAAGTAGAACTCCACACAAGGAGCTTGGGCATTTCCATCTCGGGGAGAAGAATATATACTCAGAAAATATCTGCTCAAATTTTTGTTCCATGTCTGAAAATAACTTGCTTGGTTTTCTTTTATGAAGCATCTAAATTTCTCAGAAGCTGCTTAGCTGAACCTCTGATTATCTTGGTGTCTGCTTTGCTTTGGGCATCTTCTCAGGAGTGCTCACTGCAAAGGACCTCTTGAACCATAGATTGGTCATCCTTGTTATTTTTCTATATATTCCACTTTAAAGATATCATTTTACTAGTTTTTTTTTCCTTCAAGAATTCCAGTGGATGTGTGGATTTGGGTAAGAGAGGAACCCAGCGGTTTTGCATATTAAGTCCTGGACTGTCATCCCTCAGACTGTTAAAGGTACAGGCACATTGATCACAGGCTTTTGTAAGAGTCAGCTTAGAAAGAATCATGACTCTGAGCCGAAGCCCTAGATGCTGGCAACAGAGCATTTACCAAGAGCTGGAACAAACTGTGCTCCGTTTCCCTGGAGTGGAGACTTCTGCAGAAGTAGCTAGCTGAGATTCACTGGCACTGCACCAAGGCACCCACTTATTCCTCCAGAATGGCAAGGAGAGGACAGGGTGCGGAGGCCCTCACAAGCTGGAGAAAGGACACGGGGGATCTACTTACATAAAGTGGGGGGTCAAAACTCTGTGCTGATCAGTAAAAAAGTAAACAAGTAAACAAAGGAAAAAGGAAGGTGCAGTTACTGAAATTCCCCCTCCCCCATGAAAACAGAAACACAAATTGTGAACATGGCTTGTACTGCCTCAGAGGAATCAGAAAGTTGGTTTTAGTTATAGCAAACTCAAGTTCTCAGGGAAAAAAAAAAAGGGAGACTCAAATGAGGACTGTCTTTCACCTGATCGACATTTCTGTGGCAGGGATCTGTGGTGGCCATTTTACACACCTAGCTCAGCCACAGGGTCACAGATCGGTTTTATAAAAGACAAGCGGGATCTGATCTCTAAATATCCCTGTGTCTCCTGATTCTCATCCTGAGAGCACACTCAGCTTGGCATATGGTAGATTATTTCCTTCTCTTTGGTTGTCAATGGCTCACTCATCTCTGTTAGATCACCACTTATTAGTAAGATATCTGTGTTTGCCAGCCTGAGCTAGTGTTCCTGTCTCAAGTAAATATGTAAACAAACAACTCACTATATGAATGTTTATAGCACTGTTATTTACAGAGACTAGTCAGTGGAGACAGTTGAATGCCTATCCATCGACAAGTGGATAGACACAATAACCCAGCCGTTGAATAGAATGTGACAGTGTAAACGTAAGACAGTGTAAACACAAATAAACTTTGAAAACATTATGTTAAGTTAAAAAAAAAACCCAGTCACGGAAGCTACATGTGTGCTTCTGTTCACGGAAACTTCAGGAACATAAAATTCATGAAGATGGCAGAAAGGAGATCATAGCCACTGTCAGAAGGTAGGGTGTGAGCTGATCTTTAATGGACACATGTTTCTCTTAGGGGTGATTAGGATGTTCTAGAATAGAAAAAGTCAATGACAGTTCTGTAGAGATGCTGGAAGCTGCTGACATCCACACATCAAAGGTGCGGACTCAATGGTATGTCGATATCTGTCCCTTGTGTGTGAGTGCACACACAGACACGTGGGTGGAGCACGATATTGGGTGTCCTGTGCCCTAGATCAGAGTCTCTCACAGAACTTGGTGCTTACCATTATTTGGCTAGGCTGGCTGTCCAGGGAGCCCCAGGGACCCTCCTATCTCGGCCTCTCTGTCACTGTCTCCCTGACTCTGCCCTGAGAGCTGGGGTCATAAGCATGTGACAGCACACCAGGCTTCTGTATGAGTGTTTTGGATTTGGCATTGGGTCCTCATGTTTGTAAGGGAAGTGCTCTTAGTCCACCAAACTATGTGCCCAACTCCAGAAAGTGAATATTTCAGCACACACACACACACACACACACACACACACACACACACACACGAAAAAATCACCTCTGAGAAATGACAACAAGCAGGGAGGCTGAAAAGATAATGATAAAAGCGCAAAAGTATGCATGCCTAGGGACTGTCACCTCCCTCTCTTGATGTCTGGTGACCAGCTCTCACTTCCTGAGCACCTGGGCAAACATATCTTGCCACCATCCACACCCTGGATTTGATCTCACTGCTCTCTGAGCCAACTTCCAGGACCAGCGGCTCCCCAAGGCTCATCATCAAGAGCTGCACCCCCACTGCTAGTTGGATTGTGTCTCCTAAAAAAAAAGATGGGCCCAAGCCCTCACCCTCAGGACCTGCGAATGTGACTTTGTTTGGAAGTCACATCTTCACAGGAGTGATCAAGCTTAAATAAGGCTGTCACAGTCGGTTTTGGTTGTTCACTTGACAGCACGTGGGAAGGAGGAGTTTCAGTTGAGGAATTGTCTCCATCAGATTGGTCTGTGGTACGGTTTCTTGATGGCTAATTGATAAGAGGAGGGCTTGGCCCACTGTGGGTGGTACTATTCCTAGGCAGACGGGCTTGAGCTGGAAAGGAGAGCACCTGAACACATTCTGGGAAGCAAGCCAGTAATTAGCACTCCTCCATGTTTTTGCTTCAAGCTCCTATCTTTCCTGTCCTAAGAGATAGAGTCTGATCTAGAAGTATAAACCAAATGAATCCTTTCCTCCCTAGACTGCTTTTGGTCAGAGTGTTTTTATCACAGCCATGGGAGGTAAACTACAACAGACACTGTGATGGACTGAACTGGCCTTCAATACTGAAGCAACTGTGGACCCAGAGGCACAGGGAAAGGCAAAAGTCTGTGGAGACACACAGAAGGAAGGTATGTGGTGACAGAGGCCAACTGGAGGCCTGCTGGTCACACCATGCCACAGGCCACTCACTTTTACAATCTGGAAGAGACTAGGCAGGATGCTGTCCTGTCCTGGAGCCTTCGGGGAATGTGTGCCTACTGATCCCTTGTTGACAGAATCCAGGCCTCAAGAACAGTGAGTAATAGATTTCTGCAGTGCTGAGTTGCCCATGTGGTGGTGTTTTCTCACTCAGGAAATACATCTAGTTCTTGGCCTGAGATTTGGCACACAGAGGTCCAGGGATGCTTGCCGAGGCAAACAGCTCAATTGCTTTGATGTGGCCTGCGTCAAGTCTGATGGAAGGAGCCTCAGGAATAGGGTAATAACAATAAAGGTCAGGTGAGGGTGGTTGCTTAATGGTAAAAGGTGCATGCTTGATATTCATACAGATTTCAGTCCCCAGCACCAACAAAACAAAATCCCAGAAGTCTTACTCTGTCTGTACAAGGGGCAAGCCAGAGAGAGAGGGATGTGGAGTGTGTGGAGAAGAGACGGGGTAGAAAACCTGGAGTGCAGTGTTGTGTTTCAGCTCTGAGTCAGTGAAGTCCACAGACAAGGGAAGATCCTTGTCAGAAGCCCATGGTGACATGTGCTAGTTCCTTCGATAGCCCTGCCTGACATGTCACCTTCTCATCCATGTTTCTGAGAACTGCGCAGCTGGCACGGAACCTGACTTTAGTTATTCCTATGTTCAGTGCCACTTAGTTAATGGCGACACCAGAGCTCTGTCTCAGGTCCTAAGGGCTTCCAGACCCTGCTCTGTGGCTGTCTGTCTAGGAGACTCGTTATTCAGACGGCTCTCAAACATCTCAAACCTGTAGCTGTGTCTGACAATTACCAGGTCCACTCATCCTGCACACTCAGACTAGAAATGAAAAGTTATCACCTCTTCACCCACCTATCACCTATCATGGACTTGATCTATAGTCACAAACAGAAACATTTGACCACTGGCCTGATCCATAGTCACAAACAGAAACATTTCTTACATTCCATGGAACAAAGATAACATTGTGGACATGTGAGGTTTAACTTTTTTCCTTTGAGGGTCATAAAGAAGACACATAATATCTTTTCTGCTCTTTTTAAAACTTACTATTGTGTGCTTGCGCTTATATGTGCAGTCATTAGAGGACAACTTCATGGAGTCAGTTCCTTTCTTCCATTTTTATGTGGGTTCCAGGGGTTGAATAAGATGTTCAGGCTTATGTGGCAAATGCCTTTACCCACCAATCCACCTTAATGCCCCCCCCCCCCCCCCCCAGTATCTTCTGTCATGGAAATAGAACTTGCTAAACCTTTAACCGGAATGTCACTACCCCAGTTTTTCTTCGCAGGTGTGACAGCCAGGTGTTTACATTCCTATAAAATACTTTTGGATCATGCTTCATTATCTCTGCAGTGGTAAAGAGAAATAATTTTAACAGGATATGAAATTATTTCTCTGGATAAGTTTTAAACTTTAAAAAATATTTATCTCATTTTAAACTAGGTGCACGAAGGTATATCTATGTCTGGGTCCGTGCTTTGTAGTGCATACGGAGTTGGTGTGCCCTGGAGCTGGCGTTAGAGGTGGTTGTGAGCCGGCTGACTTGAGGGCTGGGAACTGAACTTGGGTTCTCTGCAAGAGCAGCTGTGCTCTTAACCACAGACCATCTCTCCAGTCCCCCCTGCGTGAGTTAAAAGAAATATTTTATAGTAGTTTGGAAAGGTGGTTGGTTATTTGTTTGTTTCTCCATTTTCTCAGGAATCCTTGTGAGGACTGGCTTATTTTGAAATAGCTGACCTGTCTGCACATTTGGGGACAGCTTTTAATACCGCATGACCTACCCTCACCCGCCATGCTGAGGACACCGAGTGTGGTTAAATGATGATGTTATATAATCTTTGGAAATTATTTTCATTAGAGCAATTGTTGATGTGATTGAGGACAATTTATTCCATTCTGTAATGGTCTTGAGAAACACGAACAGAAAACAATACATGATAATTGAGTCAAACCATTAAAAAGAAGCATAAGGTTCAGGACCAGGCTAAGCTGCCCAAACCTGAAACATTCATTTCTTCAAGGTCGTCATGCTTAAGCCCAGTCACACTTGAACCAGAGACTTTCTTCCATGGGCCCAGAGCTAGATGGAGAACTATTTGTGTCTTTATGCCTTCTCCCTCACTAATAAACAATATGGCAGATTTAGTTATCCCAGAGCTTGCAGGACCTTGAGACACTAGGCTAACTGAGAACCATGCTTGCCTCTGAGCACCCAGCACCTCCCAGCTAGCAGCAGGGTCAGAGAACCATTTGGGTGAGTGGAGTGTGGGATGACAATGAGAACACTCCGTGGAGACATGGGGGGAGTTGACAGAGCCTTGTCATGGGATGCTGCCAGGGGCACGTGCCTAACTTGTCACTTTCTCCCTGAGACAGATTTTCTCTATAGAATACAAGGCAGCCACTCACTTCCTGTGGGAGAAGACAAGCACAAATTGCATGCTCTCTTTCATGAATTGAACAGGAACATGAACTGAAAACACATATCTGTGCCTGTCCACTGAAATCTCGTTCTATTCTACGGTAGGTTATGGAGCAATGTGTTAAAAGTGTTCATTGTGCACAGCCTCAGATGCATGCATGAGTTTGGCTGTAGGCCATGGAGTTAGCTTTGCCCTCTTATTCTGCAGATGGAGCTAAAAGACAGCTAAAGTCACAAGCAGATGTAATGATGGACCGTGGAAAAGCTGGTTGAAAACTTACCAAGATCTCAGCCCCTCATCTGAGAAGACAGGATCCTTCACTGTAGATTACTCCACTCCTGGCCTGGCAGACAGGGCATCTGTTGATGAAGAAACCCCCTTCTCCTTGCATTTAAAATAAGACCACTCTATTCTGTGCCCCCAAAGAGCTGAGATGTTAGAAAGGAAAGGCTAACTTTCCAATGCCACGGCCACCTCATTCTCCAGCATCTTGTTGAATGATGTTATATGTGTGAGCATCCAGCAAGAGGCATTGCTTGTTCTCTTGGGTGAACGAGCCAGACCTCCATTTGCATTGGCCTTGCAAGTCTAGGGACAACTCTTCCAGATAGTCTGGGTTCCCCATGTCTCCCTCATGCCCTCCTATTGCTGCAATGAATATTTAATTAAAAATAATGCATGCAGACACTCACGAACACATTCGTGTACACACATATGAACAGGTATGCATGTGCACGCACACACATACACATATACATACACACAAACACACACACACACACACAGAGAGAGAGAGAGAGAGAGAGAGAGAGAGAGAGAGAGAGAGAGAGAAAGAGATCTGGAAGTGCTGGGGAGGTAGGGACAGGAAGATTCCTGGAGGCTTATGACCATCTAGTCTAGCCAATTCATTAACTTTAGTTTCAATGAGAGACTCTGTCTCAAAAACCATGGTAGAGAGGGATAAGAAACTCCGTGTCAAGCTTTGACATCCACAAACATAAATAGATGGTAGTTAGGTAGATAGCTAGATAGACAGATGAATGAACAAATAGATGAATAAGTAAAACTAAAAATTAAAAAAAAAAAACAAACAAACATGCTTTTGGGGAAACTCAAACAATCCAGAAAACCGCCAGACATGGAAACTTTCTTATATCTCGGATTTGGAAAAACTGACACAGGTTCCTTTCCTCTTGCTGGTCATTATGGTGTCTCAGCCTCCCTCATAACTAGATGGACCTGGAGGATTGGAGTATACAGCTTTTGGGCTAGCTCATTCAAACCCTTCCTCACGGTGCTTAGAATGTTTCTCCCTGCCGCTGCCAGACTGGAATGGAGGACCTCTCAGATGACCCATGTAGCGAGAATTCTGGTTTCTTAAAAAACCCAGTTATGTTATGTGAATATGTTTTTGTTTTAATCCTGTTGTGTGACATGGGGCTGCTTCAGATTGTCCACAGCAGCTGACTATGATTTGTCTCATGCTCTGGCAGGGGCGTGATTCTGCCAGCTGAAGACAGATTGTGTTTCAAATTCTTGGGACTCTTGAGAGAGTATAAAATGCCAGAGCCCTGAGAGGCTGCAGAGGCTGCTGCTTCCCCGGCAGCCGCTGCTGCTTCGATTTGTCAAGTGGTCATGAGCAAAGAGATGAGGAGAAAAAATTTAGATATCCTGACGATGAAGATCAAACTTTCTCTAAGGAATTCGATGCTTCTCATCAGTGGGACGTCGTCTAAAGAGAGCTACACCCCCTTTCCTCTCTAACCTTCTTTCTTACCTACCTAGTGTTTGGGGGGGGGAAGGGATTGGGTTGGAGAAGGGTGGTGGATATAAGAACCCAATAAAGTAGCCAAAAAGTACAGTTACAGATCCACAGAGTGACCTTGGGGTCCACACACTGGATGGAGAAAAGTGACACAGAGTCCACAAGCCGCCATGCTTTGCCTTAGACTCCACAGGGTCTTAAGACTTTGGTCTGCTCTAAAGCTATACCTGAGCCATCAACAGTTAATGCCTTCCAGGGATCATTTCTCAAGAAGTTCACTGTGCCAGTCAATGTGCTGGACCTGGGAAGTCAGCTTCCTCTATGCTGGGTCTTTGAACATTGGGTTGTTTCTTGATGCAGCAAAGTCTACCTTGCCTGACTAGATTTGTACCTCAGCATCAGAGTCAAGACCTGAGTCTGAGTATCAAGTGATATCAAGTACTGTTCTTTATAGGGAGTTTGTCTGAGCTCACTGGCATGAACTTGTCCTCTATACACCATATTTGTGCTTCTGGATGGTGGAACATGCTGGAATAGAGGCTGCCATAACTGTCAAGAACTAAAGCTTCTATGACCTTCTGGGGGATCCTAGGGCCGCTTCCTGTCAACCCCAAACTGTCAGAAAGCCTGTAGTTTTGTAGAAGCTGGGCTTGTGCAGAGTAGACTTTACAAGGAAAGCAGATCCCGGGAGATGAGTATTGTAAGATGTTTTGCAAACATGAAGATTCCTTAAAAGGATGAAGCCCAACACTGCAGATGTTCTGGGAGGACTACACGCAGTTCTTCCTGGACCTCAGGTAGAGAGCCCTACCTCGGAAAGTCCTCCACTGGGAACACTGAATGATTCCTGTGACTCCAGAAAGAACATAACACAGGTTATAAACAGAAATGCTGAGAGGCCACACCACTGTCACTGGTGAATCCTTTGTGACCTGCCATTCTAGATGGGGGCAACTGTGTCACAGAGAAATGTTGATGCACATGGTTACTGCAGCAGCAGTCATGATGACTACAGCGTGGCCCAGTCCTAGGGATGTATCAGTCAGTGGTTGAACAGCATAAGAAAAAGCACGAATGTACACAGGAATATTACCCTCCTGTAACAAGCACAACATCCGGTCTCTTAGAGAATTGTGGGTGAACCTGGAGGATACCATGTCCGTGAACCAAACCAGGTACAGACACACACTGTATGTTCCCACACAAACAGAGGATAGAAGAGGTTGGTTGCGCACAAAACATTCAACTGAGGTTTGTAAGCTCTAGCATTCTGTAGCACTGTAGGGTGACCATATAATATGGCATATTTCAAGAGAGCCAGGGGGAAGATCTTGAATATTCCTAGCATCAGACAGCATCTACTCCTAGTAGCCATGACGTCATAGGAATGCAGGGCAAATGTCTTCTCATTCATGTATGAGGTATCGAAACAAATGGTCAATGGGAAGGGGACAGTCACAGATGTTGACTCTGCAGTGTGACCACCTGAGCTGCTTGCTACTAATGGTCTTGCGTGTGCCTTCGGGCAAGGCTGAGACTTCAGGAGGATATGGGGAGAGCTGGTCCTCTATGGGAAGCTTCCAGAAGCTGGAGTTCCAGAACTATCATCCTGTCCAAGCTGTTCTGTCCAGACACCAGTGTGTGGATAGCTCTGGTGAGCAGAGTGAAGCCCTGGACAACTCACATGAGTTGGGTGAGGTCCAGACTGGGAGTAGTGTTCATGAGCGTCTCTGGGCTGCTCCCATGCGCAGGCTAACAGAAGCATTGCACCCTTGACTGTGGTGCATGAGCCTGAATGTGGATTCACAGAAGTGAGCAGTGTTTAGTGTTGACAGATGTCTCACAGAGGTGAGGGACCTATGAACAGAAATGAGGCCCCAGAAGGAGTGAGACTAGCCCTCAGATGCAAAGAACAAGCAGAACCTTGACTGGTTACACATGGGCTCTGCCTCTGAACCCACCCAGCCCCATGTCTAGGATCCTCATTGGTGCTGGCCAGGGAAAGTTGTGTGTGTGTGTTTATATGTATATATGTGAATTTATATGTGTTTGTGAGTATGTGTTTTGTGTGTGTGTGGTATGTGTGTGTATGTGTGTGTTTATGGTGTATGTTGCATGTGTGTATGGTATGTATGTATGTGTGTGTATGGTATGTGTGCATGTGTGTATGTGGGCATATGGTGTGTATGTATGTGTATATATATGTGTGTGTGTATGGTATGTGTGTGTATGTATGGTATGTATGTATGTATGTATGGTGTGTATGACATGTGTTATATGGTGTGTGTGTATGTGGGATTTTAGTGTGTGTGTATATATGGTGTGTGTGGTATGTGTGTGTATGTATTGTGTATATGTGTGTGCTGTGTGTATGTTTGGTGTGTATATGTGTGTGTCTTGTATGTTTGAATGTGTGTGCTATGTTATCACTGTATGGTGAGAGTATGTATGTGTGATGTAGCTCTGTATGTGTGTGTGTATCTTGTGTGGTAACTGTATATGTGATGTGTGTTTTTGTGTATCTGTATGTGTTTTGCTTGTGTGTTTGTGCTATATCATCTCTGTGTAGTAAGGGTGTGTCTGTGTGTATTTGTATGTATTTCTGTGGTGAGTGCATACATGTGGTGTATGTTTTTGTGTCTCTGTATGTGTTTTGCTTGTGTGTTTGTGTATACTATATCATCCCTGTGGGTCTGCATGTCTGTTTGTATGTATGTATCTGTGTGGAGAGTATATACATGTGGTATGTGTTTTTTCTGTATGTGTTTTGCATGTGTGTGCTATGTCATTTCTGAGTGGTGAGAGTGTGTCTGTGTGTATGTTTGTGTCTGTATCTTTGTGGTGAGTGTATACATGTGGTGTGCATTTTTGTGTCTCTGTATGTGTTTTGCTTGTGTGTTTGTATGTGTGTGTTATGTCATTTCTGAGTGGTGAGAGTATGTCTGTGTGTATGTTTGTGTCTGTATCTGTATGGTGAGTGTATATATGTGGTGTGCATTTTTGTGTCTCTGTATGTGTTTTGCTTGTGTGTTTATATGTGTGTGCTATGTCCTCTCTGTGTGGTGAGGGTGTGTGTATGTGTGTCTGTGTGGTGAGGGTGTGTGTGTGTGTGGTGAGGTATGTGCGCGCACGTGCACACTGGATGCTGAATGGCTTCTTTCCTTTCTGTGGGGAGAACCAGCAAGGCTGTGAAGCGTCTCCATGGAAACTGGCTCTCCATCCATCAGGCCGCTGCGGTGTGAATACATAATCCTCAAGGCGGGCTAGGACTAATGAGGCACCTTAATGGACCACATACCAGGACCTTCCAGCACACAGCTCCATTCCTCCAGTCTCTAATTAGCTCCTAGTGTCTGAATGGTTCAGGGTGCTGTGTTTCATAAAGCTTCCAGGGTCCCACTTTAGATGTTTGGACCATTTTGGGATGTCCCCCTTACAGAGCCACCAAATAGAGGTCTCCATAGTAACCTGTAACATAGTCACTTTAAAATTATAATTTCTCCATAAAGACAAGACTCTCCAACAACCCAGCGGCCATTTAGATTTCTGATGTTGGTGTAATGTTTCCACCTCTCTGCTTCCTCTGTGGATATTTGTCAATTCATAGAGAAGAATGGAATGACTTCAAGAGAATGATACCTGGTGGTCTGAAGTTTTCTTTTCCTGCCTTTCTCCTTCCTCTCCCATCTCTACATGAGGAAGTGGATATTTAGGTTTCAATCAATGCATAGTAACTTTTATTTTTTTCTGACAGGGCTCAAAAATACATATGACTCTTGCTAGTGAGAGGAGCAACCCCTCTCTTGAAGTTGGACTTCAAGGGTTAGTTATAAAGTTATATATATATTAGCAGATATGACAAAATCAGCACCTGGTGGGCTAACAATTGTGGCCTGCCCTCCGTTGGTATCAAGGCTTCTCTGGCAGTATCTATGCTGTTTGGATATGTTAGCAGCTTTCTGTAAAGCCTCCCCCACCCCCGTGGAGAAACTGGAGATTTGCCCCAGTCGGTTACTGCTTTCCTTTGTTTATACTTCCTTTTGTGGATCTTTCTGGATCTCCCTGGCAGGAAACAACAAATGCCTCTAGATTTCAATTAATGAGCCATTTTTGCCTGCAGGAAGGGAAAGGGAAACCCACAAGATCAGATCCTTTGAGGAACAAACTGTGCTAAGGTGTCTGTCCTTGTAGAACCAGGGTGTGTGTGTGTGTGTGTGTGTGTGTGTCATAGCCCAACAGTGTTCTCCAGTCTGCCTCTCGGATTTGTTAACAGCTGGCATTTAAAACGCCTACCAGTGTTACTTTGAGAATGCTCAGGCATGGAAACTCCATCCAACAAATCTGAAGGGCAATGACTTTTCCAATGACAAAGTGACTTCCCAGAGCCGTTGATACTCTCAGACAACGAGGTGCTGGTAGATATACATGGTTACGGATGCTAGGGAGTCTGCCTTCTTGTCTTCCTGCTTATCTTCTCTGTGTTTTCAGGTTATTGGTTCTTAAGACTCCCATCAGAGTAAGGTAAATCACAATGGCTAAGACTTGGTTTAGTTACTTAAAACAAAAACATCTCTGTGTTAAGAAAATTGGGCCATCTAGAAGATATTAATTAAATTCTCAGTAATTTTTCTCCAGACAACTCTAAGCAAATGCAGAGAACATGGATCAACAAGGCTACACACACTGGCAACTTCACAGGAGCGAGACCTAACATCACCTCTGCTGGAAGCAAAGGACCCAAGACAGAGTCTGAATTAGACAGGTCACTGTTGCCAATGAGACAGAATCTGTTAGGCACTGCCTGGCCCTTAAACACAATGACCCCCCTAAGAGGCAGGGAAGTGGGCCTGACTCAGGCTGAGAAATCTGGCCTCTTAGGAGGGCCAGAGAGTGAAGAAGCCATCTGTGCTGTGACGTGATAGCTCCCAGTCTGTGATAACTGCCTTCTTCATGTGTTTGTCATGTATGTGGAATCACCAAACTTATACAAATCCCAGTATTTCCTTAGTTCTTTGGATTGCTGGGGGAGCTTGCACTGAAGGTTTTCTCTGAGGAGGCCTCTCTAGATTCCCATGCTTGTCCCCCCTTCCCCACCTTCGTCATGGTGACTACCTCAACCTTATTCCTACTGTCAATCCTAATGAATCTCTAGATTTTAAAGGGAAGCCTTTCCTTCCCTCTACCTCCCCCCACTTCTCTCTCTCTCTCTCTCTCTCTCTCTCTCTCTCTCTCTTTCTCTCTCTCTTTCTCTCTCTCTCACACACACACACACACACACATTTTCTCTCTAATATTCTCCCTCCTACCTTGTGCCCCAAGGCTCTTTCTCTCAATAAACCTCATTTCTGAATAGAATTATGTCAGCCTTCTTTTCTTGCACTGACTGCTATGGCTTTATCATCTTCTATTATTGTTAATACCGATTGCCAGAATTTATCTGTATAAAGGTGGGGGGGGGGTCTTAAAATGTCCTCCAAAGGCCCATTGCAGAAGGCTTGGGAGGTGGTAGACCCTCTTATAAAGAATAGTGGAGTTGGGAGGAAGCTCTGTGTCACCAGGGTGTACACTTAAAGAGGACTGTAGGACCCTGGTCTCTTGTTTTTGTGACCAGGAGGTGAGTAGCTTCACTGTACCATCTGTCACAGGCCCCCAAACTATGGGTCTTTCAGACTGAGGACTAAAACCTTTAAAACTATGAACCAAAGTAAACCTCTCATCTTCATATGTTGGTTATCTCAGGTACTTTGTTATAGTAACAGAAAGGGAGAAGAAGAAGGAGAAGGAGAAGGAGGAGGAGGAGGAGGAGGAGGAGGAGGAGGAGGAGGAGGAGGAGGAGGAGGAGGAGAAGGAAGGAGAAGGAGGAGGAGGAGGAGGAGGAGGAGGAGGAGGAGGAGGAGGAGAAGGAGAAGGAGGGGGAGGGAAGGAGGGGGGAAGGAAGGAGGGAAGAGGGAGGGAGGGGGAGAGGGAGGAGAGGGAGGAGAGGGAAAAGGAGGAGGAGAGGGAGAAGGAGGAGGAGGGAGAAGGAGGAGGGGGAGGAAGAAGAAGAAGGAGGAGGAGGAGGAGGAGGAGGAGGAGGAGGGGTTGGGGAGGGGAAGGGGAGGGGGAGGGGGAGAGGGAGAGGGAAGGGGAAGGGGAAGGGGAAGGGGAAGGGGAAGGTGGAAAAGGGGAAGAAGGGGAAGGGGAAGAAGGGGAAGGTGGAAAAGGGGAAGAAGAAGAAGAAGAAACAAAAGTTCCTGGGGAGGTAGCTAATTAGATAATTAGATGCTAGCAGGCTTGAAGGTCATGGAAGATGGAACCTCCTACATAATCACAGTGTGTAAAGCCAGGACCGGACACTGTAGGACACTAATTCCTGCTTAAACAACCAACCAAACAACTGAGGCCTGTCTCTGGCCTGAGTAGCTATGATAGCCTGAACTGCTAGAGGCTGCAAGGTTGTGGCCTGGCTGAAGACTTCTGGTAAAGAAGGAAGCCACAGCCTAGTCCTCTCTCTTAACAGTTGCTCTAAGTGGATCTGGCAAGCATGCAGCAGTGCACAGCCGCCCAGGAAGCCTGAGAAGGGAGGTGGCCAGGCATCTCTCTGGCCATTGTCCACTCCTTGAGAACACACCTACTTTAACTTGCAGTAAGCCTACCTATCTTCTGTCCGGCATGCCGTGTTCCATCCAAATTCTTTTGACGGTGATCAGAAGGACCAGGAAGCTGAGAGGAGACCACAGCCAGGTTCTAAAGCACTCCCTTCCTATTGGGTGTATAACACCTCCATTGCGGAGTCACCGTGGATTCTGCAAGGTGAGGCTGTTCTTTGCAGCTCTGCCCTTCTGCCTTCAGGTGACCGTGGCTCCCAAGTCATTCACACATCCAACTTTCATTTTTACCATTTGGATTTTATTCTTCCCACTACCCTTGATAAAATTCCAATGTTCTCATTGACCCCCTTCAGGTTGGGTAACATGACAATTGATTGCTCTTGGATCTGGGGTCAAATGAGGAATATGCTTCTGGATAGGTATGTGGTGGTATTTCCTGGACAGACTAGTTTCATCTCAGCCAGAGTGGGTAGCATCTTCTGGAAGTGGCCCGGATACACGGAGGTTTATGGAGAAAGCTGCTACTGGAGCCTGCTTGCCAGCAGGCACTTGGTGAGTGCCTCTGCCCTGCCATGGCTGCCACTGTCTCTGTTGCTGCCATTAGAACATAGCTTCTTTGGCCTCCAATGCAGCTAGTGCCTCTACCGAACTTCCCTAGCACCTGACTGGGACTCCCAAGGTATCCAGGCCTATGGACCAGCAATTTCTAGTCTCAGCTTGGTTGCAGGATTACCCATATTGCATCCTGTGAGCCAATCTGATAAGTCTCCTTTTATTATCTATTCATTGTATGGTTCTTTTATTCCAAAGAAACGTACAAGAATGCACAGTGGTCCCCACGGTCATGAGTTCCATCAAGTGAGGATTAAAAAAAAAAAAAATCTCTTTTTTGCTAAACAGGCACAGACTTTTCCCTGTGTCATTACTCTCTAAATGGCAACCTGTCACAACCAGTTTCACAGTGCTTGCTCTAGGTTAGGCTGGACAAGGCATCTAGAGGTGACTTAAAGCACCCATGAGGAGGTTTTTGGGCTCTGTGCACACACACCACTTAGTAGGAGGGACTTGACTCTCTAAGAAGATTTAGATCCTGGAGCTCCTCCATCCCTGCAGAGGCTTTTACTATATGTTTGTTTGATGTATGTTTACTCTGTATGTTTGATGAGGGTGGAGGATTCTCACAGGTGAGTCCTGACAGGCAGCCTGGGCTTTCATGCCCACTCCATGGGCTCAGTTGTATGTAGATGCTTCACTGATCTCTGTGCCTAGAACTCTTACCGGGGTTCTATGACCAGGCATGAACAAGAGAAACAGAAATCAAAGCATTGGTCCCACAGTTAGACTCAAGCCTTATGCCTCCTCCTTAGAGGTCCTACTTGGTCAGTTCATCCTGAAGCTACCCAGGACCCATCATGATTCTTGTCATTAGCATAAGGAAGACTCTTTCACTACTAAGGGAATTCTGTCACTGAGTGTCTTTGTTTATCAGTGGCAGAACCCAGGGAACCATACCAGATATGGCTGTTTGTCTGATGTCACAGCTCAGGAATGATTGGCAAGCCTCTGACAGGCCTCATCTCTTCTATAGAATTAGATATACCATGGTCAAATTGTCACCCTGTCTCTCTTTCTTTTCACGTTTACCATCAAATGTTGTTATATCTTTAATCTGGCCATTTGTCTTGATGCCTACCAAACTACACCGAATGGCTGAGTCACATGGGCTCCCAAAGTTGCAATTTTAATTATTTTATTCTTAAATTCTGCCTCCCCAAGCCCTGGTCCCTACGTGGGAAATCTTTCCCTCAGCATGGATATTTGGACGTGCCTACTGCTGACCTGCTTCTGTTTCTTTCTCCTTACCTGGAACCAATAACTGAGTTACCCCAGGATCCTCTTCCCTGATGTGAGTAGAGGTCAAAGACCTCTGAGACTTCAAGTGTGAAGCTCTTTCATTTGGAAGATGGTGTATTTATGGATAAAGCCCCAAGTAGGCCAGACCCCAGATGGACACTCATCTCAGAAGCCATAGGACAAGTGGAACTTTCTAAAGTACGTTTGTTTATCATGTAGTCAGAGAGACAGAGAGGCCCTGACTGTGGTGATTCACAGTGAACACTGAGCCGTTCAGTAGTCACCTCCTCCTAGTTCCCAAATGCCCTACTTCTGCTCCCCAAAGGAAACTCATTAACCAGTCACCCCTGCTTCAAAAGGTGCTTCTTTTTAAATGAGTCTCTAGCAATCATTTACTCTCTGAGACACGTATACCATTGTTATCTGAGCCCATGTGAGGTTACAGGGAGAATCCACACACAGGAAATGTTCTTGAACTTACTCACTAAAATATTATTCACAACACTTCCCAGGAAACAGGGAGACAAAATGCACCTTCAAACTGTCAGCCTCCAGGTGAACCTATCTGGACATTACCCATCTGAGTGGCAGTTCTAGAACCACCCTGATGAACCAGGCACATAAGAAGTCTCTCATTATGTGGAGTATCAGAATGGGAGACTGGTTTTCACAGTATAGAATGTGTGGTAGGCAGCCACCCTCCTCGCTAATGGAGAATGTGGAACCAGCTTCGGCTACACTCAGGCGGATGATTTCTTCCCATACTGCAAGACCAGATCCATCCAGGATGCTAAAGCCAGCCTCAGAGTTCTGTAGTCTGAGCTTCTGGTTTCAGGAACCCCATCTAGTCCTCTCTTCCAGACATTCCTAAGTGACCACTGGGCTATGGAGCTACGAGGCAGATGACCTGTCTAAGGAAACCCTGTAATTATGATCTCCTCAACATTGAGAGATTGCCAAATGGATGCTTAAGGGAGAATGTTTGTTTTCAAATTAGGTGGCAGAGCCTGTGGCTTTGCTGGACTTATAAAGTGGGAAAGGACCGTCTTGTGGCACCTGGGATCGATTCTATTCTCTGTATGAGGATAAAGAGCTCCATTTTAGTCGCTGAAGAGAGGGTGTACTGTCTAAAGTCAGAGTCAACTCACTGTGTGTGCATGTGTGCGTGTGTTATGTATGTGTATGTGTGTATGCATGAATGTGTGTGGTATGTGCTATATGTGTGTAGTGTGTGTATGTGTGGTGTATGTGGTGTTTGTGTGTGTGTGTGTGAGTAGGTGTGAATGTATGTGGTATGTGCTATAATGTATGTCATGTATGTGTGGTTGTGTGGTGTGTATGCATGTGTGTATATGTGGTGGTGGTAGTGTATGTATTGTGTATATGTTTAATGTGTGTATAGTGTGCAGTGTGTGGTGTATGGTCTGTGTGTGTGGTATGTGTGTGTGATATATAGTGTACATGGTGAGTGTGTTGTGTATATAGTGTGGGTATGGAGTGTAGAGTATATGTAGTGTTTTATGTGTATGTGTGGTGTAGTGTGTGGTATGGTGGTGTGTATGTTTACATAAGAAAGCCAAAGTTCAGCTTTGGTTGTCTTCCCATTTCTTTCTCTCTGAACCCAGAACTTGATCGTAGCTTGGCTGTCCAGGAAGTCCTTGGGAATTCCTCTGTCCCCACTCCAGGGGTCATAGGCATGCCATCATGCCTGACTTTTTATGTGGGTACCAAGGCTCTGAACCTGGATCTCCATGCTGCGTGGTAGGCACTAGCTCACAGTCACCCTACCTTTAATGGACTGTGCTTGCAAGACGGCACAAATTATGTTAACAGGATTGGATGGTAGGGGCCACTGACCATGTAAGCATGCTGGTGAAACAGGGCTTCCTAACACCTTCTGCCCCACAGAGCCACACTCAGCATCTCTCACACATGAAAAAAACCATCATAGAAGGGAGAGCAGACCAGATGCAATGGAGCACATGGCTCTAGCACAGAAACCAGAAGCTAGCCAAAAGCATGCAAGAGCAATTAGTCCAAAAGCAGAATTCACATTGAGAACTGTCATAAGATGAAGGCATTCGTTAATGGTAGAGTTCGGGTGATCAGCACATAAAAAGCGTCTAGAATAAGAGAGTCTGAATACGTAACAAATATGAACAGAAGAGACACAGATTTGGTAACTGGAAAGGACTTCATCACTCTGTATTTTTGGCAATGGACTGAAAAATCTAGGTTGAAAAATCAATACAAAACTACCAGGAATGAACTGCACTCCAGACCTAATGGGCCAAATGGAGAAGCACAGAACATTCCATCTAAGCAGCAGACCATCCATTCTCCCAAAGTGTGTGTAAGACATTCTCCAGATAGATCTTTGGCTGGGCCACACAGCAAATCTTAATAATTTACAGGCATTGCAATCACATAAGTTTTTTCCAGCCATAGCAGTTGAAAACTAAGAAGGCTAACAGTGGGAAAAGTGGAAAACGTTCTTGAACAATCAATGCATTGGAGAAGAAACCTAAAGGATGGTTTAAAAATATCTCCAGACAAGACATTTTCTATGAAAATGGAGACAAAGCATATCAAAACTCATGGGAGCTAGCCCTGCTGCTTCTAAGAGGGCCGCGTGTAGCAGTGCGTGTGTTCATTGATGGAAAAGAAAGAAAGGCTTCCTCAACCAGACTTTATGCCTCAGGGAGCTAGAAAGAGACAATCTAAGACCAAATAACAAAAACAGTCACAATTGGAACAGAGGAAGCAGAAAGTGTAAGATAGTAGGCAAGAAAAATGGCACCAAGCAGTAGTTTCTTGAAAAGATAAATAAGACAGAATGAACTTTAGCTGCCTTAAGAATAAAAGGAAGGAAGACTCAGGTAAAGCCATAAAGGACAGAAAGCACCAGGGCAGCACCACCGAAAGACAGCTCATGAGAGTCAGCTGTGACCAATGATTCACAAGCACTTTGGGGGAACCAGAGGAAACCAGTGGGTTTCTATAAATCTGGGGCCTAATGAGACTGACCATGAGAGGCAGCGATTCTGAGATGACCACTATCATGTAAGGGCAGAGAGACCCATGCTTGAAAGCAGAGAATCGTTCTGGACCGGGTGAGCATGCCCACTGGTGAGTTTTACCAAACATTTAAGGAAAGTGGAAAATTAATGTCCATCCTTCTTAAGCGATTTACTGGCAGCCTCATGGTACCACAGGCAGACCACCTCCATACCTCCTAAGAGCCTGTTGACTCTAGGGCATCATGGAGGATCTCACTATCAGAAGCGATTAATTGCCTAGAAACTTGTATGACTGCAGCTCTGGGCTGCTGCACAGTCCCTGGAGTCTGATGTCTAAGCACCAACATCCCACCCCCTGCACACTTGAGCCTGAGATTTAACACCTTCCAGGAAGAACAAAAGGAAGCAGAGCAGAAAGATGGAAAGAGACCCTGGTGCTTCTGAGCACCACTCTGCACCCAGCCTGCCCGCCCCTAGGGTGACACACTAGGAAGGCTGCATTCTCTTGCCAGGAGTCCTTTGTTTCCCCTGAATCTAGTCCCCCTCAGTGTGGGAAGACTGCACGTTTCTCTCCCCCTCCCCTGGGGTGAACTCAGGAAGCCCATAGGCTGCCTTAGTACAAGCATCTGCCACATGGATGAAGAGCCAGGTTGGGAAGTTAGGGTGAAGTAAGTGTGTGTGTGTGTGTGTGTGTGTGTGTGTGTGTGTGTGTGTGTGTCGGGGTGTAAGGTGACAAGAGGGTAGTAGATTATCGATAAATATTCCTTAGAGGGACTGGGAACTGCCAAGGCGACCTGAGTTGGAAAAAGAGCCAGCTTGGGGTTGTCTTTGGTTGTTGTATTCTGAGGTGTTTGAGCCATTAAAATGCAGTGTTCTTTGCTGCTCACCCTGGCCATCTGGTGCTCGCTCCCATCTCCAGAGCATCATGGGAAGCTCAGCTCTCTTGAACATGCCTTGCTTGTGGGTGGACTATTTCTCTGGCTGGCTGCCTAGATCTCTTGTGGCCTCACTCAGGACGGTGACTCTGGGTGTGTTGGTCTTCTGGACGCTTGTTCTCAGGTTTCAGACTGGAGCCCCACAGCCTCAGGGGGATCTGCACCTCCTTGGAAAAACTCCCTCTCTTTCTCCCTCTGTTTAGCTTGAAACCTGTTGTTCTCAGAGGTTGAATCGAGGAGGGGGATGGAGCTGTGGGAGGGAGGAGGGGAAATATCCCGAGCTTGGCAGGAGGTGGGAGGGTGGAGCAGGATCTCATAGCCAGGTGGCAGCTCGTGGGAGGAGGAAGGGGCTAGACAGAGATGGGGTTGACAGGGGCGGGGCCTAGGGGAAAGCAAGAGAGTGGAGGAGTGGGGTGAGGGTCTAAAATGTGTTTACTGTCTTCTTTGGGCTGCTGCAGAGGGGAATGGGGGTGGGTTTCTGGACCACCCTGTGAGTGAGGGCCCCAGCTTTGGAGAGAGGTCCTTTGGTATTTGGGTCTGGAGTGGGACAAGGACCCTAAGCCACATTAGCTTACAAAGAAGCCTGCAAAGCTTCAAGGGAGTGTTGGCCAAGTCAGGAAAGGTAGAGGTAGATGCTCAGGGCTTCTGGAAGAGGCGGTCCAGAACATGGTGGTCTAGCAGATGGCTCAGACCACTGCCTCTTGATTGCCAAGCTATGTGTGACACATAGCTACTTTGTCCGTGGTCACTCACTGTAAAGGATGTGAAGAATGAGCAAGGACCAAGGTCCCTGAGATCCTGAGTGACCAGGTAGATCCGGAGTGAAGCACCCCGTGGAGGCTGGTGCCTCTGGAGCAGGGCCTGATGAGAGCAGATGAGGAAGGCAGGAGAAGACACAGATCTCCCTGTGTTGGGTTTGCCATGAGCAATGGCTTGGAAAAACAAACGAGTAAGGACAAGGATTATTCTGAAAGTCAATAGGCAGGCCCTAAAATTGCTGTTTGTGGAAGAATGCCACTCACCCCAGCTTCCAGGACAGAATGAGAACCCAGCTCTGGAGACAGCCTCCTCTGCCACCCCCTCGCCTGCTCTGTGTCTGCCAGGCCCAGAGGCTGTGCGGCTTCTATTTCTCCTCTCAGTAGGTCCGAGTCTCAGAGTCTCAGGTGTATCGGGATAAAGTAGAAAGCCTCATGGCTCAGTCTTCTCCAAGTCAGGTGACTGAGCGGATGGAGACCAGGATTGGGTCACACTGGCCCTCTCTGAGTTAATTATGGGATAAGGAGAAGTCTGAGAGGATTCAGGGTGACTACCAATGGTGCTTGTAGGCTTGGGAAGGGTGGGAGTCAAGAACAAACTGTCTAGTGTGAAAGGAAAAATGGGGCCACCTGCCCCCCTGCCCTCCCCTCCCTAACCCTGCCTTTTCCTCTTCTACTCACTCCACCCCTCCCCTGCCCTTCCTGTTTCAGTGTAGACCTGGCTTTTAGCCTTTTAGCCAGGAGTGACTGTGCCCCCTCCCTGCACACCCCTCCCCACTCCTATGCAAGTATAGTGATATCTGGAGACTTAGGCTCTCAGGTCTATGAGGAGTCTACTACTGGCACCTAGTGGGTTAAAAGTCAAGGATGCTGCTTACAGCCTGCCTTGGGCAGGATCACAGGGCCGCAAATGTCAATGATGCCCAAGTTGAGAAATCCCAAGACTATTTTTACTTTTGTTTATATTTTTAATATCAGAGAAAGACAAAGGGGAGGGGGGCCAGAGAGTGATGTTTTCACCTACTCAGATATTTGTTAGAAGAGGAGGGTCACCATAGTTTCTAAGATCCAAAAGGAAAGGGCATCAACTTGAGAAAACAAGTCTCCCGTGACTCCCATTTTAATGAATTCCAACATGCTTTTCTGTACTGTCAAGAATCTGAGGCATGTGCTTGTTAATTTTGTTGTTTTGTTACATCTCATGTGTTTCTAGCAATGGAAATTCTTGTTCATGTGTAGAATGTGGGCACCAGTGTGTGCATGTGTGTGCATGTGTGTGCATGTGTGTGCATGTGTGTGCATGTGTAGAATGTGGGCACCAGTGTGTGCATGTGTGTGCATGTGTGTGCATGTGTAGAATGTGAGTACCTGTGTGTTCATGTGTAGAATGTGGGCACCAGTGTGTGCATGTGTGTGCATGTGTGTGCATGTGTAGAATGTGAGTACCTGTGTGTGCATGTGTAGAATGTGGGCACCAGTGTGTGCATGTGTGTGCATGTGTGTGCATGTGTGTGCATGAGTGTGCATGTGTAGAATGTGGGCACCAGTGTGTGCATGTGTGTGCATGTGTGTGCATGTGTGTGCATGTGTAGAATGTGAGTACCTGTGTGTGCATGTGTAGAATGTGGGCACCAGTGTGTGCATGTGTGTGCATGTGTGTGCATGTGTGTGCATGTGTGTGCATGTATAGAATGTGAGTACCTGTGTGTGCATGTGTAGAATGTGGGTACCTGTGTATGCATGGATGTGCATGAGTGTGCATGTATATATGCATGTGTGCAAGTGTGTGCATGTGTGCATGCATTTGCACATGTCCATGAGTGCACTTGTGTGCATGTATAGAATGTATCTGTGTGTGCATCGGTGTGCATGTGTAGAATGTAGACACTTGTGTATACATATGTGTACATTTATAGAATGTGGTCACTGTGCATACATATGTGTACATGTGTGTGAATGTGTATGTGTGTGTGTGCACACTGAGGCTCACTATTAGGCTAGGGTGGCTTGCCTAAGAGCTCTGGAGAGCTGGAAATACAAGCATGCTCTGATGCTTCCTGCTTTTTAATGTGTTTTACGGTAATCCAGCACAGGTCCTGTGCTTGTACAGCAAGCGCTTTACCGACTGAGCTGTTTTCCCAGCCCAGACGGTCACAGGTCTTACAGGGAGAAGATAACAGGTTCTCAGACTGCAAACAGGCAAAGGGCTGTCATGTCATCCCAACTCTGCTTGAAGGTGCAACAGGTATGATGCTCTTCTGCAATCTCCAAGCACCACGGTGTGTCTCTCTTGTGACTCTGTGGTGGCTCCTCGTAGCATCTGTTTTACAGTCATCGTTGCTGGTGGAGATGACAGGAGGTGTGTGTGTGTGTATGTGTGTGTGTGTGAGAGAGAGAGAGAGAGAGAGAGAGAGAGAGAGAGAGAGAGAGAGAGAGAGCAGGGGGAAGCCAATGTGGACAGCAAAGGGATATGGGCTAGCTCTCAGTCATGGGCAGAACCCACCATTAAGGAGCACCTCCGGGACCTGGTCTCAGTTTGTGACAAAGCATCATGGTAACAGAAGGGCCACTTGTATCAGTGGACACCTCATAAGCCCCCATTCTTTCAATGTTTCCATTCTGATATGACAAGGAGCCAGAGACCCCACGTGCCACAGCTGGAGCAGAAGCTGGAGCTATCTAGCTACCCCAGCAGGTGGGAGGACTCTAACTGGAGTTGAGTCCTGGGGTCACAGACACACTGTCCTAATGAAGTGGTGGTTTAGTATCGTGAAAAGAGCAGAGTACTCAGGAGGGATAGGTTCAAGTCCAGGTGCATTTTAGATGATGCGGCAGCTCTGTGAGGATGAGCTTGGGGGTGGGGTGGCCAAGTGGACCTGGTATATTGTTCCTGTGTCTGTTGAGCCCTGGAACCATTTTTTGTTATGGCAGCTATGTGAAGCCCCTGCTGGCACACTTGCCTACCCACTGCACACCAGAAGGGGCACTCTTCCTTCATGGTTTTCTGACTGACTGAAGAAACCAACTCTAGACTGGTGAGGCCCGTATCTACCATTGTACAGACCCCAGATCTAATGCATTAAAATTCAAACTCACTTGACAAGCTTCTCACAGTCTTCCTTCTGTTGCCTACAGCTTCCATCCTTTCTAGCCGCTTTGGCCAGGCCTCTCCCTAAGTCCAAGAAGGCAAACCTCCAAGTGCTTCCCTTCCTACGGTCACCACCTCCTCTAGCGCATGTTAGACTCACCCTTGGGTGGTATGCACTCTCTCAGCTTGTCTATTCGCCTGGCTTTGAGCTGTTTTTCTCTACTTTTTGGCCAACTTGTTGCAATCTACCTACCCATAATGCCTTTGGAGAACCATTCTAAAATGCTAACCTCCTTCAAAACCTGAAGTCCCACCCATCCTATTACCCACGGGAAGATTCCAAGCCATTCCCAGCATCTTAGGATTCATTTTACAATCCAATTGTCTGTGGTCAGTGCTAGCTAGGCTCTCCTCTGAGTTGCTCTCCCATCTTGGACTTTTTACACCACACCACTTGTCCTATGCTGGACACCCACACTGTAACCAGCAGCTTGCTGGAAGCCTGCTCACCCTTTAGCTGACCTTCAGATCTAGGAGCATGCTGGGATCTGAGGGAAGAGCCTTGCCAGCCTGTGACTGTCACCTGTGTTGACCTGTTGGGTTCCATTGTAACGCGTTTCCAGAACTGTAGGTGTTAGCTCCCTAAAGGCTGCACATGCCCAATGAGTTTCTTGCCTTAGCACAATGCCAGAGTTACACCAGCTGCTCCTTGAAGGATACATGATTAAAAAGCACTTTGCTCTAATAGAGCTAATTTAACGTGTGGTGATTGTAATCGGTTCCATCTCCTTATTTCATTTGACAGGAGGAACGTTCAAATCCGAGCTGTGTTTGAGCTGACTCTTTAATCAGGGTAGGAATTCCCTCTACTTAAGTCTATGGATGAGACCTCCAAGTGCCTTCGAGGGCGGGTCCTGGGCTCTGGAGGTTGCATCTCTCTTTCTGGCTGCAAGTACAGTTTCCAAAGCCAGTGAGAATACGGCTGCTTTTCTGCCTTTTATTTCTCAAAGGTACTGAGTGGTTCTTCCCTTTCCCAGGGTCTCTGTTATGATTATGATGTCCAGGTGGTGTGCACACGCAGGATAGAATAATCCCTATCCATGACTTGAGGACCACAAGGGGCACAGACCGGGGAAGGAACGGCTTAAGGCATGTGTACCTGAGAGAGGCAGGCAAGACTGAGGCCAGAAGGCAGCAGGTCAACTCCAGGACTGTCAGGGTCGACAGTGGGAGAACTCTACTGAAGCAGCAAAACCCTGTAAGTGTGTGGTTGTTGGGGGAAGGAGGTAAGAGTGTAGTCTAAGGAAACTAGCAGGGGCTGCACGGGGACCTCATGCAGCTGGAGGAGGCGCCAGTTCAAGTCCCCAGCCTGTTTCACCCTTGCAACCCCATTACAAGGTCAGATCTTGATAGCAATCCATACCATAGATGGGCCCATGTGTTGGGGCTTTCCAACACATTCCCATGAGCCCCCAAGTGGGACCCAGGAGAAGCACCATCAGGCAGTGACCATGAAGCCATCTACTAGGGCATTTATGAAAGAACAGCCCACACAGGTGCTGATAGTCACGCTAAAGACCCTTGGATGTTTGGACAGCTCCATACCTCCAGCATGTCACCACGGGCCCTTGATTTGAGAGCTCACATCAGGACTTGGCCTCTCCAGCGTCACCCCTGATGATGGCACAGTTTGAGTCTTTGCCTGTCTATTTATAGACAGCATTTAGCACCACTGGGCTCTGCCTTTCAGGCCAATTTTGCTCAATGGATGGAGAATAAAGTCCTGGGTACCTGAAGGGCAAACTCAGAGTAACTTCTTCCACTGTGAAATTGCTGCATGCTCTTTTTTTTTATTTTTTTAAAAAACATTTTATTATTTGTGTGTGTAAGTGTTTCGCCTGCATGTATGCCTACGCACCATGTGTGCCAGGTGCCTGTGGAGGCTGAAGAAGAAACTGGATCCTTAGGGACTGGAGTTACTGATGGTTGTGAGCAGCAGTGTGGGTGCTAGGAATTGAACCTGGGTCCTCGAGAAGAGCTATTAGTGATCTTAGCCACGGAATCATCTCTCCAGCCTCTCTCTATTGTCTGAATAGTTTCTGGTGGAGTAAGTTGGAAAAACTATACATTTCATAGATGCAAACAGAGGTTACAGTTTTAAAGGCTATTTAGAAGGTGGCCGTTGGTCAGATCCCACGTACAGGTAACATGCCTTGTCTGGCCTCAGTGGGAGAGGAAGTGCCTAGCCTAGCACAGACTTGAAGTGCCAGGGTGGGAGGATACCCAGGGGGCCCCACCTACTCGGAGGAGAAGAGAAAGGGAGATAGGGAAAGGATTGTGGGAGGGGGTGATTGGGAGGAGGCAGTGAGTGAGATGTAAAGTGAATAAGTAAAAAAAAATTAAATTAAAATTAAAAAAGGAAAATATATGTACAGAATAAGAAAAAAAAGTAGCCTTTGGAAGGTCACAAGTAGGCAGTCAGTTATGTTGTGTGTGCTGTGTTCCATTCTAGACTTCACTGCCCTCTCTGGTCACCTCACACTGTACAAACACACACACACACACACACACACACACACACACACACCTTTCTCCGCTGACTTCCTGTTTCTCTCTGTGATTCAGTTTTTCTTCTGAATTCTAACATGTGAACTCCCTGTGTTTTTGCTTTCTCTATTTCTCCACATCATTTTTCTTTCATCCTGTTTTAATTTTCTCTCCTCTGTCTCCTCACTTCAAAAAATGAGACATAAATATTTTAAATATTCTACTTATTAAACATAGGTGCTTTTTATCAGGCACCTTGGAACCTGTTGATAGTTTAATTTCTCAGGGACGAGTTTTTCGAGGTTGGCAGTGTGGGGTGGGAAAGCGGAGGGGAGGCCACGTTGCTGCTACTTGGACCACGCTTAGATATACAGTGGTGTGCTTTGCCATCAGTCCAACAGAGATGTCTGAGGTGGCTCTGTGGTGTAATGGATAGTGCATTGGACTTCTAGTGACAAAAAAGAAGTGTCTGGTGAGCAGATGGTTCTGCTTGGCGGTTGTGGGGTGAAGCGTTCACTGGCTCTGAGCCTGTGTCAGAGCAAGGTGTCCAGGGCATCTGTGTTCTCTCCTTGTCCTGGGCATCTGTGGTTCTGTTCACATCCCGGGCATCTGTGGTTTTGGGCATCTGTGTTTTGTTCTTATCCTGGGCATCTGTGGTTCTGAATCTGTTTGTGTCCCGGGCATCCATGTTCTGTTTGTGTCCCTGTCCTTAGTGGCCATGGATGAGATGTTCCATTCATTTTATGGAGGTAACTGGTCTTTCTTGCCTCAGTTTCCTGATTCGAACTTCCTGTCAATGATCATGCTCCTGTCTGCTTATCAGTCTTTTTTGCAGAGTCAATATCCGCTTGTATATCTCATGATTCATAGATTTAATTTTAATATCATGCTTCTTTGTGAACTCATAATTCTGTTTCTCGGAATCTGAGTGTGCCTGGCTTCCTAAGGCTGCACATGTCTCTGAGAACCAGGAACTGCTGCCTTAGGGTGTGTTTATAAACTCTTTCCTTAAGCCTTAAATTCCCTCACTCACTAGACATAGTTGTGGTTTCCTCTAAGACACAGCAATTCAGAATGGCTGTTCTCCTCTTGAGAATTCAGAATCTGATGTTTTTCTGATGCAGGGGATCCACAGTCATTAGAAAAACAGAAGACAAATCTGAAACTTTGCGCCAACCCCATGACAGCCAAGAGAGGATCCTGCATCTGACACATGGCAGGAGAATTAAGACACTGTGATCATAGTGACCCAGACTGTGTGGTGTCCTTTACAATTCACCAGGAGAATTAAAACAGTATAAACTGCACCAGAAGCAAGTTTCTCACAGACTTTGTAAGAAAGGTCTAGCCTCACAACTTGTGTTACAGGCTCTGTAAGGAAGGTCTAGCCTCACAACCATGTTTCACACTCTCTGGTTGAATTCATTCACACACTGGAGACAGAATTCACACTTGCAGGCAGTAGTGCTAAATTCTAAGCAGTGACTCAGAGGAACCATGGAGTGGAACACAGCAGCTCCTGTCTATAAGCACTCACAGGCCTGAGGCTGAGGTAGGATGACCTCTGTGAGTTATGGGCCAGCCTGGGCTATAGAGTGAGAAGGGGGATGAAGAAGAAAACAACAAAGGAGAAATGAAACAGGAGGGAGGAGGATAAGGGCTTTGAGGACTGACCAGAAGGAGGAAGAGGATGGTGATGGTGAAATAGTGATGATGACAATAGTGATGGTGATGACCATGATGATGGTGGTGATGGTGATGATGATGATGTGTGGGTCATTTACACTGGTCTTTAAGATGCAGAGATTAGGATTTAGCTTTTTAGCTGTGGTTAGCGAAGGAGTGGCCACTCTCTGTATTTGTAACACATTGTGAAAGCTGTGTTACTTTGTTTCACAATGACCTGACAGGAGCACAGGCTGCAGGGCTTGGAGAGGCTTTTAATTATAAAGACCCAGTTTGTGGTGCTTGCAATCAAGAGGGAAACACTTTAAATATATGTAAAACCATAGGTAGAGCAGGATGGGGCAGGGTGGGAGGGGGCAGGGCAGAGAATGACACAGAAATGAAGAGGGGAAGAATCCAGGGAGGCTTGTGCCTCTTCTGCTCCCAGTCACACAGTCCGTGGTTACATGATGGATGACATTGGCCTAAGGTTAGACTTATTTGAACTCATGTGGAGGTTTGGGGGTCACAAGCTAAAAGAACTCAACAACAATGACATTTTTACGGCATCTCATCTAGGAATGGAAGGTGATGAGTGTTGAGGTTTTTGATTATGTATTGTTGACATGAGTACCACCATGAGAAGAGGCATAGCTTTTCCTGGAGGGTTCGCAAAGTCCTCCTGTGATCCAAGTGTCAATGCTGACAGTGTGTGGAAAAAGTCCACCTTAGCCTCCCCCCACCATGTTTACACCCTAACGATGGCAGAGAAGCGCTAAATCCTCACCCTCGGCCAGCTACACACAAGAATCCTGCTTTCCTGTTAACCATAGATAAGGAGTGTGCAGAGCTTCCAGGGCTTGGTGGCTCTTCCATCAGAGTGGGCAGAACCTACCCATGCTCAGCTTTGCTATGACCACATGCCTGTCCCTAGTGAGGGTCCCAGGACCCAAACCATCCAAGGACAAGACACTTTGCCATAGAGGAATATTCAACTCAGCAGTCACACCATCAAAGGAATAAAAACCCCGACGATATGCACAAGTGTTTGCAGTCCTTCTGGAACCATCTGCACGGAAGCTGTTATCAGGAGCGATGTACATTTTCAAAAGAAAAAAGAGTTGGCTTATCCCTTCTCTTTATAGTCTTTAATATTAAATGTCAACAGAGGAAATTGCTCTTGTCATCTTTGGAGTGATCTATTGTAATTATTTCCCCTCCCTTCCTGAAGATGCTTTGTGGATTCCATTCATTTAGCTTAAGAGCTTAGGGCATTAAAACACAGATCTATTCAGAATGGAAACCGCTGCAAGTTACTTACACGTTATGGACTCTTCTTTTGTCTGTTGGAAAGCTCTGGATGATACCAGATTGGTTTATTCCTGAGTTAGGGAAACTCTGGATGATATCTGATTTAACCATGACTCAGGGAAACTGAATGATACCCAATCAATTTAACCCTGACTCAGGGAAACTGAACAATACCCGATTGCTTTAATCATGACTCAGCATTCCTTCCTCCTTTTTATACGATCCAGTCCATGGGTTAGGCACACTTAAAACTTCATCCAACTTGGGTAAAATCTCTGACAAGTCAGGCTAAAATTATCGTGGATTCCCAACTCCAAAAGCAGTAACACAAAACAAATCCATTTCTATTCTTTAGCTCCATGCTTAGGCAACATTTTTAGTCTGAAAACTTGATCCCAAACAAGTTAAATTTTGAGTATTGCATAAAACAATCCTGATAGAATGCCATACAATAAAGCAGACAGACCTTTGCTTTCCCAGGAATTAAAAATAAGCTTAAAGCTTATTTTATGTCACAACAGGGTTTGGTCTTAGCATGATTTTGCATTTCTCCATTCAAAACCAAAAATAAGTAATAAATTTCAAGGTACTCACTCATGGATTCAGTTAACTTAGCCATCGTCATTTCTTCTTTGTGCTTTTCCTGGGGTGGGGGTGGGGGAGAGAGAAAACAATTATATACAATGTGTCTTAGACATGAACATGCCAGTGGCAGCTGCCTCTCTTGCTTTCTTTTTCCTAGGTCAGTTATATTGCAACACTGTTACCAGAGAGTTACGGAAAAGAGGATTTTTTAGAGCATTAAAAACCGCCCCATTGCTCTTGGCAGTGAGCGACTGTCACACTGATCTTGGATATATATAATTGGTGACGCACGACCAGTTTTCAAAACCTTTTTGACACTGGAGTTTTGACATCCATATGCCAAATTTTTGTTCTTTATTTTCCCTCATAGAATCCTTTTTATTTTTTCTTTTTCAGTATTTTTAGAGCTGATATTTTTGTAGTCATTTAGTTCCCAAAAGACTAGATAGATTTTATACATCCTCCTCTGTCTTACTTTTTCCATTCCCTTGGAGTTTTCCAAAAGTCGTTGTGTTTGTTTGATTGTTCTCTAACCTTACCTATTTTGAGCTGAAAACATTTTGTTTCAACCAGATGTAGGTTATAACCCACCGAGTCCTAGAGTCAAGCTAATCCATCCAGAGACCAACTCTGTCCTAATTAAAAAAAAAAAAAAAATCTTTGGGGCTGTTGAGAATAACAGTCCCTTTCCAGAGATGATCTTGCCTATTTCTTCAAATGACTTTGGGTTTCCTTTACATCTTCAGTTCCTAACATGAACAGTAAGTCAACACTGAGTGACATTGATTTCAGTCCTCTGTAGACATGTCTGTCTGATTCTGAGGCTAGGACGTTTTCACCACGAAATATCAAAGGCTACTGTAATCCATGCCTGGACATAGTCACAGGAACACTAGTGATCATGTTCTAGTCCCTATCAACAGGTATGGATGGATGGTTATGTGTGTGTATGGGTGTGTGTGTGTGTGTCTGTGTATGGGCATGTGGGGGGGCATGTGTGTGTGTGTACAGGTTTGTGTGTGTGTATTGGAATGTGTTTTTATATGGGCATGTATGTGTGTGGATAGGCTTGTGTGTGTGTATACAGATGTAGGGAGCCAACAGAAGGCAGCTATCATCTGTGCAGAAATCTTGAGCCATATACCCTGACAAGAGACTTGATTACAACAGCTTACAACAGCTGAGCACACTCTGATAACATCTTGTTTTAGATACCCAGGATCTTCCCTTGGGTGTGTGAGACTTAAAGGTGTGTGACTTAAGGGCATGACTTAGAGATCAGATTTAGAGACAAAAATGTTGCCAAAGCTGCCCCACATTGCTCCAGTCTGAGGGTCGGGGTTCAGCAAGAGAGTGAGGACAGCCGTGAGGAATGGAGACCAGACAGTGTGTGATTCAATCCGTTTATTCTTCAGTCTCTCTTCTTAGTCTAAGTCCCAAGTCTTGAGTTCCTAGTCCCTAGTGCCTTCAAGTTCCAAGTTTCCAGTTCCAAGTTCTCCTCCAAGTGCTAAATGCCTAACAATAGTTGTCTGTCTCAAGTCTCAAGTGCCTACTGTCTAATGCCTAATGCCTAATAATAATAATTTCTTCTGTCTGCTTCTCACCTTTTATATGTCTCACTTCTAAGCCACTCCTTTAAGTCACACCTTTAAGTCATGCCCTTAGGTCTTGTCTCTAAATCTGATCTCTAAGTCACGCCCTTAAGTCACACACCTTTAAGTCTTACACACCCAAGGGAAGATCCTGGGTATCTAAAATAAGATGTTATCAGAGTGTGCTCAGCTGTTGTAGGCTGTTGTAATCAAGTCTCTTGTCAGGGTATATGGCTCAAGATGGCTGCATGGATGATAGCCACCTTCTGTCGGCTCCCCACATACAGGCTTGTGTGTGTGTATGGGCATGTGTGGGGGGCATGTGTGGGGGGCATGTGTGTGTGTGTATGGGCATGTTGGGGGGCATGTGTGTGTGTGTACAGGTTTGTGTGTATGTATGCATGTGTATTGGAATGTGTGTTTATATGGGCATGTATGTGTGTGGATAGGCTTGTGTGTGTGTACAGGTTTGTGTATGTGTATTGGAATGTGTTTTTATATGGGCATGTATGTGTGTGGATAGGCTTGTGGGTGTGTGTATAGGTTTGTGTGTGTGTGTATTGTAATGTGTTTTATATGAGCATGTATGTGTGTAGATAGGCTTGTGTGTGTGTATGGGAAGGTATGCACCCTGCAGGGCATGTGAAAGTTGGGAGAGAACCTCAAGTGGAAGCCCTCACTTTGTTTGAGACAAATTCTCTCTGTCACTCACTGCAGCATCCCCAGGGAAACTGGCTGATGAACCTCCAGAGATTCTCCTGACTCCACCCCTCACCCTTCCTTTAGAATGCTGGGATTACTGTGTTGGGCTTTACCCACTGGGCCATATCCCTGATCCTCGATCCCCACTTCTGTATCTATGCCTCTTTACTGACGTGGAAAACAGTCTGCTAAATATCAGCACGACCTACCTGATGCTTTTAGCCACCAAGCCTTGAACATTAGGCACACATTTTCCCAGTCAGTAAAAGACTACATCATAATTTAGTGATGTTGTGGCTTTCATCCTGGGGGGCAGAAAATGTTCATTTAATTTATTTATAAGGATGTATTCCTTCTTGATATCATTTATTCACTTGTGTTTTGCTATTTTATAAAGCGTCACGACAAGCACTGGGTCTTGCTCCATCATCCGGTGTGAAGCAGTATTCACTAGGACTCAAGGCTGCCCCTTCCCTCCTGTGCTTGCCAGCTTGCCTGTGATATCCACACTCTACCCTCCAGCTTTGACAAAAACGACAGGGGTATCATGGTGCTTTGCTATTTCACACATTTTTTTTTTCTTGGCTATTGCTTGCTTATAAACCATGAACTCGCCGGGCGGTGGTGGCACATGCCTTTAATCCCAGCACTTGGGAGGCAGAGGCAAGTGGATTTCTGAGTTTGAGGCCAGCCTGGTCTACAGAGTGAGTTCCAGGACAGCCAGGGCTACACAGAGAAACCCTGTCTTGAAAAATAAAAAACAATAACAACAACAAAACAAAACCAAAAAAAAAAAAAAAAAAAACCACCCATGAACTCTTGGCTTATGCTACCTCCTCATCAACATTTGTGTTCTTAGAGACAGGTTGGCATTTTTGTCCTAATGGCCAGCCTCTTAGGACACTGAGCATATTACAGCTGCTCGGCTAACACTTGAGATGTTTCCTGCTGGCTCAGGTGTCACAGCACAGTCAGCAAAACTGTTATTCATCCTTACTACAGCACTGTTCCCACTCTGGAAGCTGTCTCTGAAAGGTGCACTTGATTGAGTGGCAACAAGTCACACAGGCTGTATTTATAAAAGTGAAAGCAAACAGTGGCTTTGATTTAAGACTCCTAGACCATCCTAGTTTATCTAGAGATACCAAGAAACAGCATGTCAAGTATCCTGGGGCACGCACGACTGCAGCAGCTGAGAGGAACCTGTAATGACACTGCTGGTTCAGATCATGCATACTCCGTGTGCAACCTGACAGCTTCCGGGAAGAGTGGGCCTGAGCAGGCTGTGGCAGTGCAGGCAGGGACTCAGGGAGTTTCAACCTTGGCCTGCAGGAATCTCCAGCCACTGAGGTTGGCTTCATTTCACTGCTTTGGCATCTGACCCCTCCCTGCCCTCTGCTTGCCGAGTTCGTACCCCTCCTTTATGTTCTGGCGCCAATTCCTCAGGCCTCATTTGGATCACTGTTCCCTTCTGCCTGACCTAGAGGGGAGACCTCCAACATAATACAGTGCATTGGCTAGTTTTATGTCAACCTGACACAGGTTAGAGTCTTCAGGGACGAAGGTAAGTGGGAAGGCCCAGCTCACTGTAGGAAGTGACATCCCTGAGCTGGTGGTCCTGGGTGCAATCAGATAGCAGGCTGAGCAAGCTGTGCAGAGACATCCAGTAACCAGTCCTTCTCCACGGCCCCTACATCAGCTCCTGCCTTGAGTTCCTGTCATAACTTCTCTGGACAATGAGCTACAAGTTGTAAGATAAAATAAACCCTTTCCTCCTCACGTTGCTTCTGATTTGTTTCTGTTGTTGTTGATATTATTATTATTATTATTATTATTATTATTATTATTATTATTATTATTATTATTTTCAGAGCAGTAGAAACCCTAACTAAAACACACAGACATGCAGATTCCCAGATTCCGGGCATTCTGTCCTTAAGCATTCCCTTCAGGTTGATCTGTCTTCTGACGCGTGACTGCTTCTCCTCTCACTACAAGGCTGCCTGCCATGGTTTGGACTCTTGGTCTTACTGATGGGTGGTCCTTGGAACTCATTCTCCCTTTCATCTGTAGTTAAAGGGAAGCTCTGACATCGTGAGAGGAGGGGTCTGTAAAAATCCTAAATTTAGCTCTCTCAGACTGACTCATCTATAGCATAACGTACAGTGGAAATCACGACATATGTTTTGGGGTAAGTAGTTTAGTCACTCCACTGCATGTCTTTAAACTCCTTATGGCCTTCCCTCATTATCAGAAAGTTGATGTTTGCAATTACATGGCATGTGGACCCAATACAGCCTGCACATTCCATTCCTGGTCCCAAGTAAGCATTCTACATCCTAAGCCAAGGCGCCCTCCATAGTAAATGGCTTCCTGGTTGTTGGATTTGCATTACTGGGAAGAGATTCTGAAATATAGCCCAGCAAAACTGGAAGATGTTTTGCTAGCAATGATCAAGTCAAGCCCCACAGAGATGGCAGCTGATAAAACTAAACCCAGGAGAGAGTGGGCCTTGCCAGGAGAGGGAACATTCCACTTCCTCTCTCTTCCCTACCCAGCAAGGCACTCAGCCCATATCCGACCTTCCCAGATGCAGTCTGCTCAGTGCTATCTTCCCTTCTTCCACCCTCAACACTGAAGGTTGGTTTTAAATCCTGCTCCCCTTACAACCCCCTCCCCCTGAAACACAAAACTCGACTTAGCCACTATGATGGTTTGTATATGCTCAGCCCAGGGAGTGGCACTATTAGAAGGTGTGACCCTGTTGGAGTAGGTGTGGCCTTGTTGGAGTAGGTGTGTCACTGTGGGTGTGGGCTTTAAGACCCTCATTCTAGCTTCTTGGAAGCCAGTATTCTGCTAGCAGCCTTCAGATGAAGATGTAGAACTCTCAGCTCCTCCTGCACCATGCCTGCCTGGATGCTGCCATGCTCCCAACTTGATGATAATGGACGGAACCTCTGAGTCTGTAAGCCAGCCCCAATTAAATGTTGTCCTTGTAAGAGTTGCCTTGGTCATGGTGTCTGTTCACAGCAGTAAAACCCTAACTAAGAGCCACCACTACAGTTTGAATATCAACTTGCCTCTCCAGGCTTGTGATCCTGAGCACCTGTTGGCCGTGAGCTTAGCTGGTGGATGTAGGGCTGTATAAACTGGTTCTAGAGGTTATAGGTCAGTCCAACAAACCATGCTGGGAGCTCCTCTAGGAACATCTCCAGCCAAGGTACCTGCCTGCTCTGATGAACTGCAGTCCTGATGCCGTGAGCTGAAGTAAATCCTTTTCCCTTTAAGCTGTATTTGGTTGTAGTTACAATAAAGGGGTAGGTGTTATGCTTGCAGTTTGTTTTCCTGGCTAAAGATGCTGTAGGCTTTGTCTTCAGTGAGGGCTGGCTGCCCCACTGCCCCATACCTGCAACCCTGTATCCCACGGCTGCTTTACTTCCCATCCTGATTAGAGCCATACCTTCTGTCTAGACAGCCCGGATTCTGTGTGTCCTTCTTTTCTGACTCCGGAATTAATCCCGAAAAACTCTATTAGCTGCCATCTCATTTCTAATTTCTCTACTCTTTCTGACCATCCTTCTTGAGTTTAATTTGTGAATGCTGTGTTAATGGACAGATGCATTGATGTATTACATTCCTGTGTGGAAGGGGAAGGGGCCCATGAACCCCTACGCCTAACTAAAGGGCTACAGACAGTTGATGGCTTCTGGGGAAGGCAGGGTCAGTTTTCTTTAAAGGTATGGCTCCTGGTAGGTCAGCCACCCTCCAATGGATGGCCTCTTGACCAGGAGTATTATGGGAAGTTCAAACTGGAGTCTCTGGAGGGGAGGGAGGTGGATCTTGGAGGTGTTAAGGAGACGAGCTTGAGGTGAATGTGGTCAAAATATATGATTTGAAATTCTTTAAGAATTAATAAAAATATTCTTTAAAATCAAAGATGAGCTAGATAAAAACATATACAGAAAAAAAAAAGTGCTGGCTTGCTGACCACGGATCCTATCCAAGCTCCACTGCAGCCCTGGGAAGGGGATGCCACACTCAGCAGCAATTTGCTTCTAAGTGTGACTACTGGTGGCCTTTTAAGGTGAACAAACAAAGCCTCGGTTTGCCAGGGACTTTCCTGGGCAATGTCTTTCCATGGGGAGCCAAGGTCTTTGCACTGGAGGTCATCTTCCATCTCAGTGTCTCCTTCCAAATGGACAGAAAGCCAAGGGTGGGGGAACCTTCCTTGTTCCAAGAATAGTTTACACTGGCTTGCGCAGGAGCATTTCTGTTTACTTGTGTGTCTGGCTTGGGGCAGGGAAACAGTATGAGGAAGCAAATTTGAATGAGGGAGTTTGGAAGCCTGGAGGAAGAGAGGCTAGTGTCTTGGCTTGACAGTTCTTAGCCATTTAGTCACTTGCAGTGGACAATTCACCATCTTCTGTTTAAGTGAGGACTCATGGTGTGTGAATGCCTTCATCTAGAGGCCTTTTATAAAGCACACCGGACTGTGGGCACAAACACTGAGGGGTTAGGGTCCCATGTGTCCCCTAGATACCATGTAAAAGCTTGGGTTGTAGCTGCTTTCGTATCTGAGAACAAATACTGACTGTGGCATTGTGCATATCCAGACCTAAGACTGCCAGTCCCCTCAGGGTAGACTCACCAGGAGAGTGACCCTGTCACTCACCCACCTCACCAAAAGAAAACACCAGGTTCTGGGACCTGTGTACTGCTCAGGAGGACTGGGCCCTCCAGCTCTGAGGGCAGCCTCCTGCAGTGTTTTTCTAGGTTGTGTGGAACAATAGAGATGTTAGAGTTAAGAGGAAATGTGGTGTGTTTGAACCAGATGCATCCCTGATGCTGAAGGAAATCTCCCTGTCTTGATGGAGCTGCATCAGACTCTGCTGGAGCTCTGAATCTAAGGAATAATGAGTATTTAATGCTCTGTCTGATGGCATTCTCTCTGACATGCCTGAAAGTCAACAAAGGCTCAGTGGTTGCTATGTGATTGTGTGTGTGTATGAATGTGTGTGAATGTGTATGCATGTGTGTATAATATCTGTATGTGTGTGAATGTATGTATACATGCATCTGTGTTTGCGTGTGTGTATGCAGGCACATGAGTGTGATATATATGTGTGATATGTGTGCATATGTATAAGTATGTGTATATGTGTGTATATATGTGTGTGTGACATGTATGTGTATATGTAATATGTATATGCATGTGTGTGATGTGTGTATAGTAACTATGTGTGATTGTATGTTGTGTGTATATATGTAAATGTGGGATGTGTGTGTATGTATGCATGTGTGTGTGATTTGTATGATTATGTGTGAATATGTGTATGCATGTGAATGACTATGAATGCATGTGTGTATATGCATGTGTTTTCATGTGTGTATGTATGTGTGTTTGTATGTGTGTGATGTGTGTGTGTGTGTGTGATAGGTGCATGCATGTGTGTGATATGATGAGTGTGTATGTGAGATGTGTGTGTATATGGATGAGTGTGTATGTATATGTTTGCATGATTTGTGTGTGTATGCATTTGGGTGTGGTGTATGTGTGTGTGGTGTGTGTGTGATATGTATATGCATGCATGTGTGCATATGTGTGAATTTATGATTTGTGTGTGTGTGTTTGTGTGTGCATGTGTTGGGGAAGAGGTGACATCTATAGAATAGAGTTTCAGCAGGTGGAGGAGGTGCTTCTGCTGCTTGGGGGGGGGTAATGTCAACCCCAGGGCAGGGGTGGCTGTACCCAGCATATGCCATACCCTCTTCACCTGCCACCACCCCAAAGCAGGGTTTAAAGGATGAAGGAGAGGCTCACTTAGCCTGATATATTTTGAACCAATCACATTTGCATCTCAGATATTTTTATCTTTCTAAACTGTGCTCACACTCACCAGAAAACTGTGATCTCCCTTTCAAATTACAAGCCCACAAAGGAACATTTCTGCAAGGTGGGAGGCAGTAGTGCCATTCTGTAAACTCTTATCTCCAAATGGTCCTCATCCCCAGGTTAACACAGGGCCTCCAGCCTCCTGCTGTGGTCTTGAGGGGGAGGGGAGTGTTTGCAAATGTTCCTTTGATGTCCCCTGGCTCCTCCCCCTTCCTCTTCTGGCTTGAGGATATGCAAGTCACTGGAAGACACGTGGAATGATGGACATCCTCAGGTAGGCAGTCAGATGGGTGCTCCTTGCTTATGGCATCATTGATATGGCTGTGAGTCTGTCTTGAGAGATGCAGGTGCAAGCATTTAAGAACCACCAGCTCATACAAAACTAATGGCAATGGTTAGCAAGCATGCTATGACTGTCTGGGGACAATATGTATTTAGAATTGAACACTATAAAACAGAGATTACCATGAAGTTATTTCCTGAATATTTTCTGAATTGAGATACTCCTTCCTGGTGGGGAGTGGGTAGCTCAGAAGGAGCTAGCTCAAAAACCTAGACTCAAGTTGAGGTGGGAAATCAACACTGTGGTGCTCATGACTGAGGGAAAGCAGAGAGGTGGACAGCCAAGGCCAGAACCCGGGCGAGCTTCTTGGTGCTCTTCATGAGCTAAGGGAAGTGGCTGGTGACATGAGATGCAATGCTTTCTTGGATGCCAAATGATACAGGGGTTTATGAATGAAGCATTACAGACAGGAAGTTGACTCTTCTTGCCGTTGGACTAAGTTAAAGACCCACTAACCTGTCGATGGGAGCGAGTTCTGATGTGCTATTGAGCTGCAGGGTGTCGATAATCATAATGTTCTCTGCATTTCAAAAGCCAGAAG
Source organism: Arvicanthis niloticus (assembly GCF_011762505.2). NCBI lineage: Eukaryota > Metazoa > Chordata > Mammalia > Rodentia > Muridae > Arvicanthis > Arvicanthis niloticus. Next base: position 76,305,907 of record NC_047669.1, read on the forward strand.
GAAGCATTCCAAAAGTTTAATGTAAAGAAATGATCACTGTTTGGGGAGATAGATGTGTTTTCCCTGATTTAAGCATCACGCAGTGTACACACATATCAAACACCACATGGTACCACATGAATCTATACAGTTTTGTGATTTTATATACCACTTAAAGCAAATTTAACTGTACAAAGACCCCCTAAGGAAACCTCAAAATTTCATGATTTGGGGTGAAAATGTGGAGGGGGGTTATTTGAAGGCAGGGGTGAAGCTTTTACTGGTTAAGACATACAGGGTATGTGATGGTTTGTATATGCTTGGCCCAGGGAGTGGCACTATTAGGAGATGTGGCCTTGTTGGAGTAGGTGTGTCACTGTGGGTGTGGGCTTTAATACCCTAGTCCTAGCTGCTTGGAAGCCAGTATTCTGCTAGGAGCCTCCAGATGAAGACGTAGAACTCTCAGCTCCTCTTGCACTATGCCTGTCTGGATGCTGCTATCTTCCCACCTTGATGATACTGGACTGAACCTCTGAACCTGTAAGCCAGCCCCAATTAAATGTTGTCCTCTATAAGACTTGCCTTGGTCATGGTGTCTATTGACAGCAGTAAAACCCTAACTAAGACAGGGTACTTTTGGTGACATGGCCCTTCATAAAAAAAAAAAATAATAAAAAAAAAAAAAAAAAAAAAAAAAGAACGAACTCATCCTGCATCCTTTGTGAGGACTGTAACATATGAATGCCCTCCTGGGTCTGCTTTGATGTCATTACTGTTGTCTGGTTGGTCAGATGGGCCCTGATACTCTGAAGGAAAGGGATGTTTCACCACAGCAGACCCAGCCTGACATTCAGGATGAGGCTGAAGTTAGTAAAAGCATAGCTGTGTACATGACTGGGTTTACCTGTCTTCACTCCCAGAACAAGTTTGTGGCAGGAAGGGCAGGTTCAGAGAACCACCTTAGGAAGTTTATATGATGAGTGTTGAGTGCATGAGACCCTACCAAAAGAAACAGGCTTGAACTGAGACTTAGAAATCGTTGGGTACCATAACTGCTATCTCCTACTCTAAGTTCTCAAAGATCCTTCTCTGTAGGCATCCTCCCTGGGGACCAAACTTGATCACTATCCCAGTGTGTTTGGTAAACTTCAGATGAGCCCCTGGAATCTCCTCAAGGTAGATGGCTTCTTGGTATATTGATGAGTAGCTCATCCTGTCCTCCTAGACTCCAGCAAGGTAAATCCCAGGGTGAGCATCATTACCCAAGCCCCACCAAGCAGCCTTCTTTACAGCAGGCCCTGAGCCTGACAGAGAGGTTACCTAGACAGGAAGATCCCAGAAAGCCTGGACATAATCACCACTGTCCTTTTTCCCCAGACAGGTGCTCCTGGCCCTGAGATGTACATGTTCTAGGGTCTCTCCCCAATGTCTCAGGATTCAAGTGTCAGTGTTAAATCCCAGGAGAAACCTGGCACATCAACTCAGTCTTTCTCTGCCCGAGACTTTCAGGAGGGCAAGCCTTGATGTTCTTTGCTTTTGTTTATGTGGAGTTACTTTGTTGCAGATAGATGGCGATGGGAATTGTGTTGACGTGATGAGGGCGGATAGTGAAAGGGTTAGCACAGTGACCTCCTTTGGCATAAAAGGGATGTTTAGGGAACAGCCACCTGGCCCACAGACTGTCCTGGTCTAAGCAATCACTGTGATCCCAAAGTGATGCAGATGAAGGTCACCAGAATGCTTGGTTTGCCGACAGCTAGTGTTGTAGTAGAAAGTCCACTGCAAAGATACCAGGCAGATGCCCTGGTATCTCAATTATGTCTCAATTGTGTCTGTCTTTACACTTCTGCCAGTCATCCTCACTGGCAAGAAGGAGTCAGAATTCCCACAGGGCTGAGGTGTGCTGATGACAGAGATTTTTCATGTTTCCCTTCAAAACCAGTTGGTTATAGTAGTGAACAAGAGTTTTTCATTCATTCATTCATTCACTCACTCACTCACTCATTCATTCATTCATCGGCCCATCATGGACCAACCTGCATAAGTCTCTGTTAAAACACAAGTGTTTGGAGGGTTGTGATCAGATTTCTGAGAGGAGATTGAGCTGATGGTGAAATTCAATTCTATCTTATATTGGGGAAACTTAACTGAAACTATCCCAATGCTTAGTGGACAGAGAAACCAGTTGAACATAACAGCCAGGCCACTCTGGGGCCAGTCATCGCCAGGATATTGGAACAGAAGCCATGATGGATTGCCACAGGAGCCCTGGCCACTGGAATCATCTAGGCAGCGGGTTTGGAGCAGATGCAGTAAGGTGAAGATTAGAAAGGTATGATTTTCTCAGCCATGCAGGTGCATCTAGCCATGACAGATCCACAGTCAGAGGAATGTTTTCAAAATGATACTTTGAAAATTTCTTCAGGCGCAAATATAACATTTACTGGAGCTGAAGATTGAGGGAAATTCATGGGTGGAAACAGTATCATTTTCTTGTGCTTCCTTGCCTATGCTTTCAGCCTGATCTTGTGGTTAGGTAGCCGAGGGCAGGGAGGGAAGGTGACTCTATTACTAAGTACCCAGTAATTGGTTCTTAGCAGCAGGGATCCCTAAGAATGAGGGAACATCACCCAATCCTCTTATATTACTCTGTGGCTTCTCTATTTTTTCTATTTATGATTAATTTCTTAATTTTAAATTGATTTAAAACATTCAAGAAGGAAAGATACTTCTCCCTATGTCTCTCAACAACGGTTATGTCTTTAACTTATTTAGTTTGTGTGTATGTATATATACATTCATGTAGGTATACATATGCTCATACATGTAAAATCCAGGGGAGAAGTTGGCTGTCTTTCTTCAGGTATAATCAACCCTTTTTTGAGACAGGGTCTCTCTCGTACCCTGAACTCATAAAGTAGTCTAGACTGGCTAACAAGTTACAGGGCCTGACAGTGTCTGCCTCTTCAGAGCTGGGCACATAAGCCTGATCCTCCAGGCTTGAGTCTTTTTTGTTTTAAAAGAAGCATGGATTAATGAGATTTATACTCATATCCTGATGCTTGCAAGGGAAGCACTTTACTGAGATATATCCCTAACTCTGAACATTGTTCTTTAACATAATAAGAAGGCTCTGACAGGTGAGGGGAAGGAAGCAGGCCAGACAGTGATCTGAGACACTGGACATGGATTCTCTGGGTTTTCTCTTTGCTTTGTGTGCCCAAGACTTGGCATTACAGACACCATTGTCTCAGACATATCAGGATATAGAAGACCCTGATGTCTCTAGCCAAATGATCAAGAAAGCAGACATTTAAAACAAAGCATTTTTCTAATAATTTCTCTAACTCTGGCTAGGAAAGAAAATAGCAGAACCCATGTTAAAAGCCAAGGCAAAACAGGGAGGGTAGACCTCTACCCTTGCCAGCCTCTGAAGGGCAGACTGTCAAGTCTAGATTTCCATCTTGCAAAGGTTAGGGAGACTCCTCTGGGATGAGTTCTGGAGTCTGGACATCTACTCGGATTTGACACGAGAAGTTGACTTTGCCTGTCCACAATGAGGTGGTGTTAAGATTGGGTAGACTTGGGACATTTACCATGACTTAACCCTATTCAACCACAGCCAAGCCCTATTCACAGAGGGTCGATGGAGACCAAATGGAAAGAGACAACCAGATATCCTTCATGCCTCAGTTCACACGACACCCTGGAGGCCCAGCAATGTGCCTGACCTTGTTCCCAGCCAGCCCTGATGAAGGTCTACCGTTAAGAGATGATGGCTCGAAGGGACCAGTGAGGTGATGCCCTCTGAAACCCACCAGAGTGGTTTTAAAGTAGAACTATTACAGCTTGGACGTGAAATGAGACACAGAATCTTACAACACTTGAAATGTCTAGGTTTCAACAGAAAAAAGGATCACTTCTGACACCAAGAGTCAGGAAGCTCAAATTGGGTGAGAAAAGACAAAATTTAGACAGTGCTGTGACATGGCTTTTAGACTCATCAGAGAGAGGGTTTAAGGCACATCATTTCGAGACAACTATGGGCATGATCAAACGATGTGATGAAAAAAAGTCACAAGGAAGACAAAGTGGGTCTTGGGGGGCATTAGAGGCTAGATCAAGCACTGAATAGAAAAATTGAAATTGAAAACTGAAGTAACTAAATAAAAGACTTAATGGATACGACAGAACACAGAGACAGTGACCTTGATGATAGAAGTTACTAGGTTTGATCAGCAGAGATAAAGAAAATGAAGAGGATTTATCAACACATCAGGCCCATATGGGAGGCAGAGTCAGGTGGATCTCTGAGTTCTAGGACAGCCTGGTCTACAGAGCAAGTTTCAGTGCAGACAGGGCTATACAGAGAAAACCCAAATAAAAAAAAAAAAAAAAAAAAAAACCAAAAAACAAAAAACAAACAAACAAACAAACAAAAAACAGAAACCCAAAATAAAACAAAACAAACAAACAAAAAAACCTCCAAAAGACCATGAACAAGGTGAAATAGGCATGACGAGCTATCATGGAAAGCAGAGCAGAGCAGAGCAGAGCAGAGCAGAGCAGAGCAGAGCAGAGCAGAGCAGAGCAGAGCAGAGCAGAGCAGAGCAGAGCAGAGCAGACACAACTCAACGAGAAATGTTAGTAAGATCAGAGGCTCTGTCAACCAAGGAAGCATAAATCACAGTGGATGACGACAGTCCAACAGCAGAAGCATCATATACGTAAGCAAAGCCTGATAATGAGCAGAAGTAGAAAAATTCCTAAGTGTAACTGAAAGCATCAACACGTTCCTTTTAACCGTGGCTGGAGCCATTAGAGAGAACACCAGCCATGGCACCACAGTGACTCAGCAGTTTTCCCAGCTAACAGGATGTAGTTGGTGGTGGCCAGACATTCGTCCAACTGCAGCAGCATGCACCTTCTTTTCAAGTGCTTCTGCATGAAGGGATATATTACAAATATCAGCCAACGTAAAGGGCGCATAATAGAGCTAGTTTTGGATCATAAACTGAAAAATCCAAAATGTGTATTTTCCCTCTTCCTTCTGTGCTCTCCCCTTATCTGTTCCACTTTGTGTTCTGCCCCTCTCCATCTCCCTGAGTTTGGTCAGCTTCACTTGAAGACTCAAACAGAAGACTTTAGAGTGGGACATGTCTTTTCTCACCCAGAGCTCTAAGGGAATGTGAGGACTAGACTTTGAATCATCTGAAGCCTTGTGGAATCTTCTCTCTCCTTGTGGAGAATTTCATGACCCCCACCTTGTTTGACTGTCCCTGGAACCTTTCTATATAAAATCAGAGGATGGTCTGATTCTATATTACTAAAGATGGGTTTTCATCATGGATGGTGTTTAAACAGTTCCCCGAACCCAAATAAACACACAATTAAATGGAGCAGAAAAATAGCTTTCCTTATGAGACCTGAAATCCAACAACAAACTTCCAATTCATAAGGCAGAAGTCAGGGCGGCTGCATCTGCTGGGCAGCCTCTCTCCCCGTGGACCAGCCGTTGCATAAGCCTGCTGTATTCACGAGATCCTCGGTACTGCTGAACCATGGAACCCTGTTCTGCCAAATGTGGTGATTCTATCAAAACCACATACTACCCATAATAGCCTCCTTGTGGACAATCCCAGGGCCTCTGATGTTTGGATACATACATAGTGGAAAGGAAAAATGACCCCCATCATGAGTTGTAAGGTGGGCCATTGGACAAGCACAGCCGGGGGCCTCTGTCTCTGCAGGGCAGCAGCTGTTCAACTCCTGTCCCCAAGGACAGCAGAAGGCAGAAGAGAAGGGGAATGAAGCAGAATCCAGGGAGCCCAAGGCAGAGATTCCTTCCTAAGGCTCTGTGCTCTACAGAACTAGGAACAGAGGCAGATGGCACTTGCTTTACTGTCGGTCATGTAGTCATGGACAGAGGCATGGGGGTGGACAGGAGGACTTTCTGGCCACTCTCTGGGATCTCTGAACTCTAAAAATCACAGAACTTGTCTTAAGAGCATCACATCGGTTACGCCATATGCTTTTCTGGGGTTGATCATGCCATGGGCTGGGACTGACATACCTGAGGAGGTAGCCAGTTCAACCCCTTCCACTTCCTTCTGGTGGCCAGGATCCCACATCTGGACTCTCTGCAGTTACCTTTCTTGCCCTCTCCCTGTGGATTGTTCTCTTGTGTAGATTGCTATGATTTTATGCTTCTGGCTTTAGGCAAAGCCAGGATCTCTGTTTCTAGTTCTGTCTTTATATAGACAAGCAATTCAAGGCTGGGGACCAGGTGTTCTTCTGAACAGTGTGGAGAAGGGATATCTCTGTCTCAAGAGATATGCACTCAAGCTCTTGTGGGGAACACACCCTGACATCTAGAAATAACTCAAATGCAGGGGGTGGAGAAGGAAGAGGGGGAGAAGGAAAGAGCATGCAAGCTGGCATTTGTGAACTACAGGGCATCTCGGTAAAACATCCATCACCATGTACACTGTGGCCTTCTACTGTAGAGAGTTGGGGAAGTTGTTTTGGAAATTATGAACACCTTCTCTTACCTGGGTGACTTGTGTTCAGGGTGGAGATTTAGAGGAAAACACTAGTTGCTTGGTTTCTTTTGATTGTAGGTCCTCTGGTGGTGTCATGGTGCTCTGTTTAACACTCTGGATAGGTAGGTGCAGGGTGGAACCACAGCCCACATTCTGTGAACTCATGGCCTGTGCCCCTCGTGGAATGCTGAGATGCATTGAAGTTCCATCAGAACTTCCGAGGGCAGAAGCAGAAGTATGCATTACTTCAAACCACTCACTATGGAGTCATCTTACTGTAGGATAGTGAGGCAAAGAAAGGAAGTGTGTGTGTGTGTATGTGCGTGTGCGCGTGTATGCGTGTGATGAGTGTACATTTGTGCATGTGTTTACATGTGTACATGTTACATGTGTGCATATGTGTGTGCATGTGTACATTTGTGCATACACGTGTAGGTGTGCATATGTATATATATGTATAATTATCTGTGTGCATGCATGTGTATATGTGTGTACACATGCACATACATGTGTGTATGTGTGCACGTGTATGTCTGTGTTTGTTCTTGTGTGTATATGTGCATCTCTGTGTGTACATGTGCATCTGTGTGTGTAATATATGTGTGCATGCATGCATGTGTGTATGTACGTGTGTGTGTGTGTGTGTGTGTGTGCATGTATGGAGGTCAGAGGACAATCTCAGGCATTATTTCTTAGGCACTTTCCACTTTTCTTTTGAGACAGGGAATCTCACTGGTCTAGAAGTTTAATACATAGGCCAGGCTAGCTCGTGAGTTCCAGGAATCTGTCTGTCTCCATTTTCCTTCGTGCTATTCCATTGCTGGATTACGAGCACATGTTATCATGCCCAACTTTTTATATGGTTTTTAGGGTTTGAACTCAGGACCTCTTTACTGGCTGAGCACCTCCCCAGCACACAACCTTCACTGGGACGGAACTGGGGAAGGGCCTACACACCAGGGAAAGGGACGTGGGAAGGCCCAGGCTTCAAGCATCATGAGGTCTATGATGAAGGCACCTGGTCACAAATATGCTCAGGCCCAGAAGTCTGTGGCGGATTTGGCTGGCCATGGTCTCCCCAAACTTTGGGCACACCCCTGGTGTGCACATCTGCATATATCAGACACAGGCCAGTGGCTCATGAATGAGGAGTCTCCTCAGACACATACTCCTGAGTCTGACTTTACATGAGTTCCAGAGATCTGAACTCAGGTCCTCAGGCTTCCCTTGCTGAGCTGTGTCCTCTTTCCTCCTTGGTTAGTCTCAGGTCTCCTCAGCCCTCCCTAGTTATTCTCAGGTCTCCTCAGCCCTCCCTAGCTATTCTCAGGTCTTCTCTGCCTTCTCTGGTTAGTCTCAGGTCTCACAGATTGCTAACAAGGGAAGAAATGCCATCATTAATGAAGAACCATCCCTCAACCTATTTAAAATAGTGCAAAGCAAAACAAAGCAACAATAAAAACCTAGAAGCTGAAACATGACTGGGAAGATAAAGGCAGAAACTCAAGTGAAATGCTGAAATGAAAACAAGGAAGACCTTACTGGGTTTTGTTAGAGAAGAGAGAAGACCTGATGAATACGGGACCAGGGGAATGAGGACAGGTAAGGGAGCAACAATACAGGAAAAGTGTTCACCATCCATAGCATCGGGGGAAGTCAGAGCTACAGGGAGAACTCAGTGGTAGAATGCTTGCCTAGTGTGCACGAGGCTTCAGTACGATTCCCAGCACTACTGAAAACAAGCAAACAGACAAACAGACCTCAACAAGCTTACCCTGAGATTGGTTTCAGCCATGTCAGCAAGACTATCATTAGGAAAGTGAAAATAAAAACTAAATAGCCAATGCTGGTGAGGTTGCAGAGGAGAAGGAGCCCCTTTGCTCTGTGGTTGTGACTGGTGCAGCCCTGGCCTGTTTGTTTTCCGGCTGTGACAAACACCTGGAAGAGCAACTACCAAGGGTGTCACCACCACGGGGGCTGCACCCTCCTACATTAGTCTATGACAAAGAAAATGTCCACAGACAAGCCGACAGCCAGTTTGATAGGGTTCCTCAGGGAAGCTTCCTCCCCCTACTTGAGTCTAGTTAATGTCAAGTTTATATCAAAACTAACGGGCACAAACCCTGTACTCCCTGTAGATGGGAGTTCCTCTAAAGAGAGGAAAGATCTGCCATGATTCGGATGTACCACTTGTGAGTGTACACCCGAGGGAAACAGAGGCAGCACACAACAGATACCACACACGAGTGTTACCCAGCTGAGGCTGCGTCCCCATGTGGATGACTGGAAGGAGATCATGGTTGAGCATACATGGGGCTTTATTTAGCCTTAAAGGACAAGCATCATTTGCAGCAAGACAGGTAGAACTGGAGATCTTCACAGTACATAAACTAAGCAGACAGTCACAGACCAGTGTGGCATGCTCTCCTGGACACAAAAGAACACGGGAGTAAAAGGGGGGAGGGCTAAGCAGGTAAAGGGAGAGAATGGGGGGCTGAAAGAGGATAGAGAACAGGATCAAAGTCTGTTACATGGAAATACCTTAATGAAACCATTGCCTTGTGGAATTAATATATGCTAATAAAATATATGGCTTAGCACATGCTGCTCTTATAGAAGACCTGGGTTAGGTTCCCAATACTTGCTTGATGGCTTACAACCTGACTGTAACTCAAGTTCCAAGGGATCCAGTGGCCTCTTCTAACCTCTGTGAGCACTGAGCATACATGTGGTATGCGTGTATACATGCAGGTAAACCACATAATATAAAAACACATACATATATATAATATACATGTACATATATGCACAATTATATACATACGTTATACACATATACATATATATCACATACATTATAGATACACACATATATATACACACACATATATACACACACCCACACACATAAACACACACACAGACATGGCATATACAATTCATAAAATGGTAAAGTATAAGAACACAAAAATGGTTGATAGAAAATGACAGATGTAAAAGATGAAAGAGATGACTCCGTGTGCACTTGCTTCATGCATTTTTAAGAACAAAGATTTATTTGTATTATTGTGAATTCTGTGTGTGTAAGTACATGCAGCTGTGTGAGAAGAGGCCAGAGGCTAGAGATCACTTGGAGCTAAGAGGTACAGACCTGTGGGTGTGAGCTGCCTGTTATAGGTGCTGGGAAATGAACTTCAGTGTTCTGCAAGAACCACTGAGCCATCTCTCCAACTCCGTAGTTTGTATCTTTGAAGAAGGAAACAGTGGTTAGTCAGAAAATGGGCATATCATTGGAAAGAAAACTTTCAGACAATTTTAAACATTGATAGGGGGTATTTATGTACTATGTCTACTCTATACCAATCTACTATAACTACCATGTCTGTCAACTATATCAATCTACTATACTACATCCACTATATCAATGTACCATATCATCTTCTATACCTGCTACACCTATCTACCACATAAACATGCTACACCAGTCTTCTATACCTGCTACACCTATCTACCACATAAACATGCTACACCAGTCTTCTATACCTGCTACACCTATCTACCACATAAACATGCTACACCAGTCTTGTATACCTGCTATACCTATCTACCACATAAACATGCTACACCAGTCTTCTATACCTGCTACACCTATCTACCACATAAACATGCTACACCAGTCTTCTATACCTGCTACACCTATATACCACATAAACATGCTACACCAGTCTTGTATACCTGCTACACCTATCTACTATACTGACCTACTGTGTCTGTCTACTATAGCTACTATATTTATTGTATCTTGGAAGTTCATAGGCATTGATTGATACATAGCCTGGCATGGTTACTTGGCTCCAGAAAATAATTCTGCAGACACTGAATGCTGCGAAGAGAAATAACTGATGTTTAGACTTCCCCATGATGATACTCAGTGGTAAAGCCGATAGAATAAGCTCTGCATAGTCACACTGGCATCAAGGCAAAATGAGGGAGGGAGGGAGGGAGGGAGGGAGGGAGGGAGGGAGGGAGAAAGAGGGAAAGGAGAGGGGAGGGAGAGGAAGAGAGGGAGAGAGAGTGGGAAAGAGGGGGAGGAAGGAAGAGAGGGAGAGAGGGAGAGAGGGAGAGAGGGAGAGGGGGAGAGGGGAGAGAGGGGGAGGGGGGAGGGGGAGGGGGAGGGGGAGGGGGAGGGGGAGGGGGAGGGGGAGGGGGAGGGGGAGGGGGAGGGAGAGGGAGAGGGAGAGGGAGAGGGAGAGGGAGAGGGAGAGGGAGAGGGAGAGGGAGAGGGAGAGGGAGAGGGAGAGGGAGAGGGAGAGGGAGAGGGAGAGGGAGGGAGGGAGAGAGAGAGAGAGAGAGAGAGAGAGAGAGAGAGAGAGAGAGAGAATATTCCTGAAGACACAGGCATCGGACAGAATTCCAGAGAGTCTGTTTTGAAGGCCTCCCAGAGACAAACCCCGGCAGCTTTCTGGAAGGATGAGAAACAGACAGTAAATGATGCAGAGATTAATGAACCCATTTTACAGATAGTCAAGGAAGAAGCAGTCTTGGAATCTTTGATTACAGAAACAAATAGAGGAAGAGGCTAAGAGAGAGCTCAGTGGTTAGAGCATTAAACCAGTTCCTCCCGAGGACCTGGATTCACTTCTCAGCACCCATGTTGTGCCTCACGACCATCTGTAACTCCAGTTCTAGGGGATTTGACACCCTCTTCTGCTCTCTGTGGCCACCACACACACATGTGGCACACAGACATGCATGAAGGCGAAATGCTCACACATATTAAAATAAAATAAAATAAAATAAAATAAAATAAAATAAGAAATTACAAGAGAAGTGAAAACAGTAACTTTGAAACATTCTCCAACAAAGGAGGACGAGCAGGAGCCAAGTGCTTCTCCTTACAGAATGGGAGGGGCCAGCATTTACAGGATGGGAGGGGCCAGCATTTACAGGATGGGAGGGGCCAGCATTTACAGGATGGGAGGGGCCAGCATTTACAGGATGGGAGGGGCCAGCATTTACAGGATGGGAGCGGCCAGTCATGTTTAAAACAGAAGCCTCAGCTGGGCTGCCTTGTCTGGCCTCAGTGGGAGAGGAAGCACCTAGCCTCCCAGAAACTTGAAATGCCAGAGTTGGGAGGATACCCAGGGGTCCCACCCTCTCAGAGGAGAAGGGGAAGGGGCATGGAGGAAGGGTTGCAGGAGGAGGGCAGTGAGAGGGATGTAAAGTGAATAAGTAAAAAAAATAAAGTTAAAACAAACAAGCAGGGAACTGTAGGAAAATTATTCAAGGAAATGAAGTTCATTCCACACGAAGTAGGAGCGGTGGAAGATTTAATCGCCACCAGGTGGTGAAGGAGGAAGAAGAAAAGAGGTGGAACCGGAAAACTGAAGGCCACAAACATAAATACAGTGTGGGGCAGAGAGAGCAGGGTCTGTCCGGACAGCTGGGATCAGAGTTTGAGGATACAGGAAGAACGAAGGAAGGGCAGAATCAGCCTATCAGATTTGCCAGATTTCAAAAACGAGGCAAAGAACAAGAAAAATATACCTATGACTTGGATGCTTAGTGGAAAATACAAAACTAAGGACCAAATACAGTTTTATAAAATTATCATAAAAATAAAACCTTCAAGGTACATTCTTAAGCTAAAGCTACTTAAAACAAAACAACACAAAACAACAACAACAATAAGAACCACAACAAAAAACGAGTCATGTACAAACTTTTGGTTTGTTTTATCTTTTTGCTCTAGTGTTTTCTTCTCTTGAGACAGGTTTTCATGTAGTCCAGGTTGGGTTTGAACTTGCCGTGTTGCTGAGGAGAATCACACATTGATGAACCCCTTACCTTCATCTCTCAGGTGTTGGGATTATTGACATGTGCCACCGTGCCTGGCAATTTTGGGTGTTAAACTTGCTTTTGAGGAATAAATCATGTAGTTTAAATGCTATAGTGTATATTATTGAGAACCCGTAGACACACGTGTGAGCACATGAATAGGGGTCTCTGCAAAGGCATGCAAATGCTGCCAAGACTCCTCATTCTGGAGACCTCTATTCATGTGATCTGGAGCACACACGAAGGATTGGGAGGGTTTTCCTCGTGTGTAATCCCAGAGAGGGTAATTTTTGCTTTAACTATATCTTTTTATTACTTTCCCAAAATATAGATAGCACTCCAGAGCTCCACAGGTGAACTGGAGATGCACCAGGCACCGGGAATATCTGGCTTTTTATTTCAGGGCTTCTGAAGGCCTCATGGAGGTTTAATCATATCTCAGTGGTAGGATTAAAGCCTACCACCACCTCTCCAGTTCACAGTGAGTTTGAGCAGGCCAGCAAATGGTTTTATTGATTTACTTGTGTTTGAAATTTCCTGGTTTCAAAAGAAAGTTGAAGTCAACTAAAAGAAAGGTAAGAAATGAAATCTCGATCTTAAGATACAATGGACCAGGGCTTTGAGCTTTTCTGAGTGGTCGAGGGTCTCCCTTTCAAGCGCCTGAGTTAACAGAACAGTATCTCAGCTCACCTCCAGACTCTGGTCTCCTGCCTCTAGGCTTGTTCTCTTCCACATTTACCCTATGAGTCCTGTCCACCATGGCTCCTGTAGGTGCCTCACACATGTACTATTCTCCCCTCCTGACCCCCAGGGGAGCATGGTCCCAGCATGCACCGCTCCAGGTGGTGGGAATAACATGTGACGTTTACAGACCCAGCATGCACCGCTCCAGGTGGGTGGGAATAACACGTGACGTTTACAGCCACGCAGGTGTGTCGCCTTCTCTGGCAGGAATAATCCCCAACACACCCACAGTTCTGTCCCACACGAATTCTTCTCTCTCCACCATTGCCATTAGCTCTGTGTTATTCTCCAACCACCTCAGCTATGACAATATTTCACCAACTTGAGCTCACGCTCTTTAGTGAGGAAGAGCACAACGCCCCACTCTCTAGGTAGATGCTAAGTTTGTTTCTCTCCATCTGCAAGCGGTTGAGGTGGGAGCCACCAGATTTTCTCACCAGGTGTATTGTAACCGGCCTTCTTGCTTCACCTCTTGGGCCTCTCGTGCGTGGCCTGTTCTCTACGTGGCAGCCTGAGCTATTGTTGGCTTTGGAGTGCTCCCACCCTAATCATAATAGATTGACCTTCCGAACCTGTAAGTCAGTCCCAATTAAATGTTGTCCTTTATAAGAGTTGCCTTGGTCATGGTGTCTGTTCACAGCAGTAAAACCCTGACTAAGACAGAAGTCGTGTGAGGTACTTATGCTGTGCTCCTGGGTGACTTGTTGCTTGGACAATGGAGAAGACCATGCAGGGACAGGGCTGTAAGTCAGTGTGTATCTCCAGATGGGGCGTGCATACCTTTGTAACCCCATCCTACCATACACAGGAGCCTGGTCCCTGCCTGGCCTTGCTGCCGGGTGACCTCATGAAAAGTGGATGCAGCCTTCTTAGCAGGGGTACTGACTTTACATAAGGGGGCAGGTGGCTTATGGCTGGGCTTCCTCCTGTGAGTCTACAGAAAGAGACGATCTTTCAATTTTTTTTTTTCAATAAGCCTCACTCCTTCTCATTCAGGTGGATGGGAAGGATTCCAAGACCCCCACAGCTGCCTGATATCTTTTGGTTCTGTGTGTATCATGTATTTGTACACCCTATAGAAGGTTTATGAATTAGAAATAACACAATAACCATAACCAATACTAAAGCAGAGCAATTATACTAATATACTGTAATAAAAGTTATTTAAAACCTGGATTATTTCTAGAGCTTTCTATGTGATAATTCCTGGCTTTCATTAAAACTGCAGAAAGCAGGATGAAGAGACTGTAGCACAATCTCTCCCCCCCCCCCCCCAGATGCATGTGAATTTCAAGTCCAAGTTTATCTTCAATATTCATAATTAGAGGGGGGGTCACTATTTACACTAAATAGTCTGTGTGTATCTTTGGTCAGGGGACTCTTCTAATGTACATTTTCTGGTTTCTAATTGTGATCAGTATACAGATACTGCACACACACACACACACAGGCACATACACATATATACACACACATACACACACATGTACACACACACCCTTTCAGTCCTATTTGCGAACACCAAACTCAACTTTAACTGTCTGTGGAAAGCTGTGTTATAAGCTTAAACCTTGGAAACAATTACGACCCTGATTTCACCCAGAACATTGGGAAAAGCCCGGAAACTGTACCCATGGCGCCCGGCTCATCCCTGGGTGGCTTCCACATAGATGGTCGGGGACCAAGAAGCAACTGTGTTCTTTCCTCTGAGTGTGCTGCACCCACCTTCTGGTGGATTGCACTGTTGAGTGAATTTGAGCAGTCTTGTAATGAAGAATTATTACGCCTTCGATGTGGAAGCTGAGAAGCTTCTCCTACAGACAACCCCGGGCCCTCACAGGAAGGCAGCAGTGGACATTCTGACCAGGGTAGGACACCATGCAATTCCTTTGTGGCCCCCTCAGAACTCAGAGGTGGGTTAACAAACAGGGAATAAGAACTGCACAAGAAAGCGCAGTCCTGAGGCTTTTCCCAGAGGCAGAATGGAAGAGCCAGGAAGACTCTGACCAGATGAACATGAGAACATGGACGGAGGGGCATACTCATTAAAGGCTGAGAGAAATGAAGGCTTCGGAGGAGGAGCTGGGCAGAGCATGCTCTGTGCTTTTCTCCTGGGTTTAAAGGTTAGGCTTTATTTCGGACTTATTAATAGTTTAAACGTGTGACTGCTGACCCATTAATATATGTTTCAGAGGACTATGACCAACCTAGAACTAGTTATTTTGCCTCTGAAGGAGCTGAGACCACAGCCTCCCACTGGATCAGAGAGCAATGACTCTCCTGTCACAGACCTGCCTCCGCCCTCCTAACCCCGACAGAGCACACTGAGAGTACCAGCTTAGGCACCTTGCAAATATGCTTTTGAGTGGTTGGGGGCGGAGTGTGTGTGAGAAGAGCCATGTCTATTTTATTACAGAGCCCCCGGGAATGTATTCTTCTAGAAGTACATCTGGCGATAGATATTCATGCTTTTGATGTTTCGGACCAAATTTTGCTATGATGTCAGTGTGGAGTTGACGTCTAAAATTGTTTTTTTGTGCATAAAGAAATAATGTTATTAAATATTATTAAAACGGATTCCTACAAATTCTTTGCGACCCGTGACAAAATGCATAATTAGGCGGAATTAAACGCTAATGGGCTTATGACACAAAGGCTCTGGCTCTGAAATTACACTTAGCTGATACTTGTGTGCGCTGCTCAGATTGCATGTGAGACACATTGATCTTTCAAAAGTCACTCTGCCTCATGTCATCCTCTGACAGTGCAGAGGTTTGTGTTTTGGGAAGCTCTGGGTGGAAAGGTGAGCTTCTGCCATCTTGTCAGGGCGGAGGTCGAGACTGAATGGCCTGGGATGGCAGATCTAGCGGCTGGGTGGGAGATCCCCCCAACAGCAGCTAGAGGTGTAAGGGGACTGACTGTTCCAAGCCATGTCAGAAGCAACGGCTGATTTTCATGTCAGTGTGCTTTAGTCCAGAACTGAATTTTGACAGAGGCAGAGGAAGATAACATCTGATACTTGAATCGTCTTTCTTCTTAGAACAGTGGCTGCATTCATTACTGCTTTCCATTGCTGTAACAAAAGAACCTTAGAGTGGAAAAAGTTTATTTTGGCTCACAGTTTGAGGTCCAGTCCGTCACGGCAGAGAGTAACAGTCATGTGTGTGTGTGTGTGTGTGTGTGTGTGCGTGAGGCAGTTGGTCACACTTCGTGTATAGTTGAGAGGAATGCCAGTGTTCACACCTCCTCTCCCTTTCAGTCAGGTCAGGGTCCCCCCCCCCCCCCAGGACAATTCTGTCCCCATTTAGGATGCATCTTTACACCTCAGGTAAGCCTTTTGGGAAAGACTCTCGGAGGTGTGCCTAGACATGATTCACAATTATCTCCATTCTGATCTAGATCCTATCATGTTGGCAGTCCAGATCCTCATGGGCCAGGGGGATGGATGGGTACATCCTCAATCACCTAGGCATGAGGACCTGAATTTGGAACCCCAGAACCCAAGTAAAAATCCAGATGTGATGTCCAGGGATAGTGGCATAGGAGGCAGCTGCAGATGGACCCCAGCACTCTGGATGGCCAGCTAGCTCTGTTTCTTTGACTGAACTCTAATGGCTATACCTACGGTGAATTTAACAGTAAATTATATTTGACAAACTGAGAACATACGGTCAGGTTTCTACAGATGGATAGAAAGAGGAAGCATGACCTGGAGTCCCGGACTCTGTTTCACTGAACCAGGAAGCTGACTTTCCTGTGTCTTTGTGCAGCTTTGGCTTTAGCTGGATACCGAGGTCAGATGTGGTAACTGAACACTGAGCCTCATCACCCGCTTAGTTGGTGGGAAGCAAGGGTGGGCAAGAGAAGAGGGGTCAGGAATTCAGCAGAGAGGAGTGAGTGGGTCCATTTAATCCCTGGGAAGTCAGAACTTCAGCCCTAGTACTTGACACCAGGCCGAGAGAGACCTGGACAACACAGAGGGAAGTGGACAGCCAAGGGCCGAGCACAGCAGGATGGCCACTCTTCGTGTGGAACCAGAACATGCCATGAAGACTGCTGGTGTCTTCAGCGAAAGCGGTGCACTGTTTACAGAGCGCCTTCTAGGTTTCCCGACTCTCGCTATTAACTGTTGTTGAGTTCTTCCTGTAATCTGTGAATTGTAGCGGCCTGGTAGTAGCACGATTATAATTAGTCTGATTAATAATGCAAAACGATCACAGTGTGGAGACCTGCAAATAAACTCTGCCAGGTCGATCTCCTAACGGTCTCCCTCCTCTCTCTCGTCTCCTCGTGGACACAGCCATTCATCCTTCTCCCAGTCTACACACTCGTCTGTCTTCAGCTTTTTATTGAACCCTCTGTGACATCTGCGTGATTTTCTTCGATATTTAATCAATGAGTTAAATAAAATCTTTGACACATCCATCTTTCATTTGCATAAGAATTGTGATTTTTGTTTCCTTAGTTTTTTAGAAAATGATTTTTAACAGCCCCTGAGGTGTGTTTGATACATACACATAAGGTCCCAGGCAACACTGACTTCAGAGGTGAGGATGGCAAACACACCCAATAAGCAATGCCTGGCATCTTGCCCCCAAGGATGATCCATACAGCCAACCTGGTGGCAGGGAATGGTCACAGTGAAGGTTTATTGTGGAAGGTGAGTACACGTGTGCACACATGTGCTCATGCATGCCGCCGTCCTCTTTCTCACTGGCGTGGAACTCACTGACCAGGCTAAGCTGTCTGCCCAGTAACCCCAGGACCCACCTGTATTTTGACGGCTAGCTGCCATGCCCCGCCGTCATTTTACTGTGAGTTCTGGGTACCGAACTCAGGTTCTCACTCAGATACAGCCAGCACTTTATGGACTAAGCCATCTGCCCAACCCATTCCTTATTCACTGTCTCTATTCAGGTCAAATCTACAGATCATTAATCATATCTTCTAAGATTATGTTAAGAGGTGTTTATAGTTTTTTTTTTTTTTTTTTTTTTTTTTTTTTTGGAATTAGCTCTATTTTCTGAAGTACCTTTATATAAACATTTGTTTGCACGTTAGCGGTTTGTATCCCACCTGCTTCCGGAAACCACACCTGATGTGGACGGCGTGTAGTAGGAGAGAATAAAGCCTGGGTGGCAAACAGACCTTACCTTGCAAAGAGCAATGTCATCTGTAGAAGCACAGAGCAGATGGCGGAAAACCATATGATAAAAATAACAGAAGGCTGGATGGTAAATACGCCACAACAATTAGGCTACCAAGGAGCTGATGAGCAGAAGGGGGAGGCCAGAGCTGCCAGGGGAGGGTCATCCAAGGTCATCGACTCTAAGATATTAACAGTGCCTCTTATTTTAGATTTTTGTGTCAACTGTTTCCAAAGAGCTGGGTGTGCGCTCACTTCATTGTGACTTAGTCTTCCTGCTGGGGATGGCTGAGAAGGAAGTGCCAGGCATGGTGGCAGAAATTGCTTAGTTCTTTTGTATAAATGCAGACCTTGGGGCAGGAATAGGGACTGTGGAGCCACTGGGAGACTCAGACTTCAGCCCAGACTTCTGCTCACTGGAGATCCCTCTCCCCTGTGTCTCCTATCTTCAGTCTCTTGTTGAGGTGAGGATGGCTTTGCCAGATGTCAAGGGCCAAGTGGGGGTGGGGTGGGTTGCGGTGGGGAGGAAGCTACTGTTTCCTTAATGTTTCCACCTGTGAGGAGAGACAATGACTGGTAACTCCAAGGTGGATTCTAAGAGATCAGTGACCATAGATATTTACGTTATTAACTAAAATACAACCTCTTTTGTAAAATAAAAGGAAAATGCTATAGAATTAAGTCCTATATGTATCTAGACTATGAAAAGTAGTGTGCTTTGTGGGCCGGCTGGGTCAGTAGAGTGTTTGTTGCACAGGGGGAGGGTCTTAAGTTAGGATTCTCAGCACTCATACACAAGCCGTGTGCAGAGGTGAACAGCTGCGGCCTCGTACTCAGAGAACGGAGACAGACACAGACCTGGAGTCACTGGCCAGCCAGCCTAGTGGAATCAGTGAGCTCCAGGTTCAGTGAGTGGCTCTGTCTCAAACTACAAGGTGGAAAGTGATTGATAAAGACACCTGATATAAACCCATAGTCTCTACTGGCATGCACACACATGTGCGCGCGCGCACACACACACACACACATGCACGTACATACACATGCATGCTCCCATGTATGAATGTGCACACACACACACACACACACACACACACACTTTTTAACAAGTGCACTACATATTTTGTTTATAGCTAAGATGAAATATCATTTCCTTTGCTCTCTACAGATTGTTGCTCAGAGAAGTTTCCAGACTTAAAGCTGAGCTTCAGACAAAGCGCAGAAGGATAACTTCTGGGGATGTAGGGAAAGCAGCAACAGGACTTGACAGCTCTCCCACCCTAGAGGTCCACATGTCCACAAGGAAAAAGGAGTTGAGCATAAGTTCATTAAGACAGACAGATGACTAGCTTCAAAGACCTGGAAATATACTAGCCCAGGACCAGTCTTTGTGCAATCTCACAGGGCTCAAACCCAGAGTAATATTCTGGGCTGATTTATGATGGGCTCCCATGCTGGGCAGGGCAGAGTCAGGGAGCGGTGGGGCTGGTGGTTATAAAACAAGGCAAATGTGTTCTTTGGAACACAACATTCATGGAAGCTATTTGTGTGGGCGATGGTTTTACAGCACGGGGCTCAAGCTGTTCGGCTAGTGTCTAGCTCATGGATTAGAAGAACAAAATGAAGGCGGAGAATGATGGCAGAGTGTCTGTTATTCACTGGGTGAGACACACAGTGGCCCTAGGAGGGACAGTAAGATTTCGTGAATCTTGAGCCCTGAATCTTGGCAGTGAGCTCTTTCTTGGGACTGTGGCACCTGTCTGTGTAGCAGTCAGTTGGAGGGAGAAGTCGATATTGGCCCTGGGGATGTAGAGGAACGGGCATCCTTGCCTGAGAGAAGATGCCATTGGCACTAGGACCACCATTTCATGGTTATGTGTGTCCAAGGTACATTCCACATACAGACCACTCCATTTCTAAATTTTATTGCTTTAAATTTTTAATCTAATCAATTATTGTGTGTGCACATGTGGGTATGTATGTGTGTGTGTACATGTGTGTATGTATGTGTGCATATGTGTGTGCATGTGTGTGTGCAAGTGTATGTGCACATGTGTGTATATGTGTGTATGTGTGCATGTGTGTATATATGTGTATATGCACATGTGTATGTGCATGTGTGTATATATGTGTATATGTACATGTGTATGTGCATATGTGTATGTGTGTGCATAAGTGGGTATCTATGTATATGTATGTGCATGCATGCATGTGTGCATGTGTTATATGCACATGTGTATGTGTGTGTATGCACATGTGTGTGTACATGTGTGTGTGTGGAGGTCAGAGTCCAACTTTTAGAAGTCTGTTTCTCTTTTCAGCATGTGGGATCTGGGGATTGATCTCAGGTCATTGGATCTAGCAGCAAGCATTCTTACCATTGAGCCATCTTACTGGCTTTTCTAAAATTTAATGATGGGAGTTTGAATACCTGCTGTCTGTTAGGACTACTTCGTATATGAATTTGCAGAGTGGATCTGGGAAGTGTCTACACAGCCCGAAAGGAAAAACTGGAATTTTCAGTTTAGAACCAGTTCTTGGTCGTCAGCTTCTATAGTTCTCATATCTAGCTGAGCCAGGTTTGGACAGGGAGACTGGCCTCGGGCCCTCAGATATGTGCAATGTGGGTTCACTTCATCTGCCCATTTCAAACTCTGACAGAGAGTGGATAAATTTCTACACAGGCTACAGGTGGTTGACGGCCTGGAGGGGCGTGAAGGAATGAGCCAGGGTCTGACTCACTCTGGGTCTTCTCCCATTGCAGGGCAACATGGCAACTTTATCCTGATGTTTGCTTCAGATTTATGTGTCACTCATGATTCTGAACTAGGCAGCAAGGTCTGTCCATTTTAGTTCCTGAAAGGGGTGGATTCTAGAAGCCTGCTCATCCTTTCCCTGGCATTGAGGCTGACTGGAAGGCCAAGGCACCTTAGCTTTAGTAGTAGCAGGTTAAGTGAGGGACTCCTGGATTGTGGAAGGCAGCTTTCTGAGGACAGCGGGAGCTGGCAGAGGGTTATCACAGGTGGGTACAAACTCAGTGTTTCCTCCAGACTCTGCAGAGGTCGAATGATGTAAAAGAAGACCTCAGTTCTCCTAGGTGGGTACAGTGAGCAGGCACTTCTTGCTCCTGCACATGTGGCCCATGGAGCATTTCCCTTGGCCTCCTGACAACAGGTTGCAGCACTGACTGGATCAGATCGATGTGCAGATGTGAAGGCAATAACACCAGCAATAGCTGCCATTGAACAAAGATCTGGGAAGCGGATCGGATCAGACCTGTTAAACATCTGTTTTGCTCGAAGCCCAGTGTTTATCTCTTTGGCTGAGGCTCAGGTTCCTTGCTGGCAGGAACCCAAACCCACCCAACCCATCTCTAGGGCTGTCTCTTAGGCTCCCTCAAACCTAGACTATACGGCAGAAAACACATCCCTCCGATTTGCTTTCAGAGCTCTGCTGGAATAATTTGAGGAACTCCAGACAGAACAGCGGAAATGTATTTGAAACAATTTGGGAAGTTGCTTTTGTGTGAATAAAAGCAGCTCCCAAAAAGACGTTTGAAGTAGTTTAAAATCCAGACACAAGGCAACGTAACAAATCAATTCTTTTTATAATCAGGCATTCCTATTTTTGAAGTGTTCGAAGTCTGCCATGACGTTTTTCAGCAGTGTCCTCTCACAACAAAGGATAATTTGACGGCTACCTTGTCCCTCGACCTCTTCCTGTTCTTTCATCTGCAGGTGGGTGCTGTCTCTAGTCCTGAACTTGACCTGCTGCTCCCATGAGCCTCAAGGCCTGAGCTGGAGAATTTCTCATCTGTAGCACTGACTCCACCATGAATTCAAATCTTGAGAGATGCACCATCAACTATGACTCCCCATATGTCTTTTTCACTTCCTGTCTTGATGTTGAGGACCTCACTGACTCTCCCATGCTCTCTGGATAGTGAGAACTTGGTAGGGACAGTCTTCAGTAACTAAGAATGATCACAACCAGACAGTGTTGTGGTGGTGGTGGTGGTGGTGGTGCTGGTGGTATTGCTGGCGGTGGTGGTGATGGTGATGCCTACGTCTAAGACGGAGACAAGGTAGCAGAGGACACCATGGACCTCGTCACCACAGGGGGTACGTTGTGTTCCTTTCCCTGATGTATGAATGTCCTGCTTTGATGTATCTATAGACTAATAGGTAAGTCCATCTTGAGTCTGAACTGGGTGCTCTCTGTGGCTCGCAATCATGGTATGATGTACGGGCAGATGTGGACCCTGGACACCTCCTACCTGTCCATCCGGCAGAATGTTCAGAGGAGGACATACAAGGAGCAGAGGCCACTGTATCCTTTGAAGAGGACAAGAGTCTGGGACGTTCTTGCCTGGGCTCTGAGATGTCCCTAGAATAACGACTAAACCCATATTTGTGGGTACCCTTCTTATGTGACTCATGGCTTCTCTTCAGATCCGGAAGAAGCTATCCCAGGGCCAGTGTGGCTTTGTAGATAGATGGGTATCCTGCTGACTGGCTGGTGACAGAGAGATGGGATTGTGTTGTGAAATGTGCCCAGTGCAACAGAGGCTGGGTGTTTTTCTGTATTTCTCATTCATAAAACACAGCCACCTGTTTCTTCTCTTGTTTTGTTAATTTTTTTTAAGGCAAAGATTTTTGGAAGCCTATTAAGAAATATCAGAATGATTCTTGGGCATTAAGCAGCTGTTAAAATGTTTTGATGGCTTTAAAATAACAAATAAGCTCGAAACATATGGATTTTGTTTTTTTTTTCTTTCTTTCTTAAATTTAGCACGTAGATGGTTACAAGGCAAGTTAACCACGGAGATACAGTTTAGCTCTCCTCTTATTTTGGGAGGAAGCTAATCACTGAATAAGCAAATGTAGAAACATCGTTAAAATTAAGTTTTCTGGGGCATGGATGGTAATAAGCCCATGTGAATCGGTTCGTGTAGAACCGAGTTGCAGACAGTTCTTTGAGAACTAAGTAAAACTCATTGATGATGTGGAATGTTATCTCTAAGGATCATTGAGAGAGAGAGAGTGTGTCTTCCAGGGTGGAATAGCCCAGCCCAGGTTGAAAGTCTAACCCATGGTGCTGAGGACACCAAACACTACAGAAAACCTGGGACATATGAGGAGACTCGGAGGATCGGCCATCTGAGGTCTGGACCTGGGGTGGGTGGGGCTCACCATGAACATGCAGCTTTCCTTCATGGTAGGTGATGGGGCATACTGGCTACCAGTTAGAAGGTTTTGGCCTCCTGGGGACTCACAACCTATAGTGTGAATATGATATTGATTATAGGGGCTTGGTAACACTCACTCACTAAGTGGGCTGTTGAACCTCAGGTTTCAGGCTCCCAGGTAAGGCTTCTGATCCTTTTTGTCTTTTCTATTGGTTTTCCCCCAGGAGATGTTTCCCAGGTTGGCTCTGTACCTTATATCCTGGTACTTAGTGCACTTAGTTTATATGAGGTTGTCTCTTGTAATTTAACCATCTCTATGAGCCCTTGGAAAAGTCTAATTGCTTCTATCAGGCTCAGGGAGAGACATTGGAACACAGGAATGAATCTGGGCACCACATTCTGAGTTCATTCATGCCAATTTCCAGGGGCTGGAAATTGTGGCACACAGGCAGGAGATGCCTCTCATCTCTCCACCTGGCAGAGCACTCAGAAGAAGGGAAGACACAACTGTGCACACAGCAATCATTATTTTATTTTTATCACAGAGTAGTATTGTATTAGCTAATGACCATGATGGCCATTTACTTATTCCTGGCTCAGCTTGTGGCAAGCCCTTCACATGAGTCATTCCAGGGAACTGTCACGAGGAACCTTAAATACAGTTGGGTAAATCAAAACTAAATTATGTTAATAATTTTTTCTAAAAATCTGTCCCTGGGGATGCCTGGATAAAGCCTGGCAGACAGGTGTGGCTATCGGACCACATTCTGATCAGATTTTTTTCAACCATCCTGCTCAGTGAATTGCCAACCTGCAAGAAGTGAGTGTCACGAATATCACCCTTATTAGCCTGGAGCTTAATGTCAGTTATCTGAGCTATGAATGTCCACACGTCCAAACAAGTTCATTAATAACTCATGTTAGGGACCAGAGAGATGACCTACTGGGTGAAGAATTTGCCCTGCAAGTTAAGATGACCTGAATTTGGATCCCCAGAACCCTCATAAAGCCAGACACAGTATTTATTTGTAATCTCAGGGATTCTATAGTGAGATGGGAGACAGTCAGGACAATCCATGTCGGCCAGCGAGCTTTGTGTACACAGTGGAGAGCAGCAAGAGACCAGGTCTGAAATCAAGTGGCAGGGGAGGACTGACACCTGTGTTTGTCCTCTGATCACCACATGGGTGCCATGGCACGGTAACACACACACACACACACACACGAAGAGAGAGAGAGAGAGAGAGAGAGAGAGAGAGAGAGAGAGAGAGAGAGAGAGAGGTTATAAATAAACAGATAAAAGAAAGAGTTTTCAGGTAGGAGACAGACAAGCCACCAACTCTTCCCTTCTCACTGTCTGGCCCCTCCCCTCAAACTCCAGCATCTTTGCCTGTCCTGTCTCTTAGCCAAACATCAGCTTCTTTCTCTGAGAAAGCCGACACATTGGGAGGAGGTCTCACTTGCCATCCTCTGTCTTGTACCTCAGACCCCCTCTGTCTTCCTCCGACAGTCATGTTACTCCTTCATCTGCTTATCCTAAAATAAAATCTCAGTCCCAATGCTCCAGTTAGTAATCTGCTCCTGTGAACAGCAGTCTTCCCAGTAAATGTGCCCATCCTTGCTCCTCCCTTCCTCCTTCCTCCCTCCTTCCTTCTCCCCTTTCTTCTGTGTTCAGCTCATTCTAGTTAGGGATTTGCCATTGGCCTCCCTGCCCAGCTGCCCTTCTCCAATCCAGAACACACTGACTCAATGCAAACCATCACCAGGAAACGAATCATTTCCTGCTGACAACAGGCAGTCAGGTGTCCACTGTCCACTGCCTCCTGAACATCTCTCAGCCTCCACCCCGTATTGCTTGCAGGGCCTCTCAGCTCGTAGTTTATTATTATTTTTTGATTACTAAGTCATCCAGAGTTTCTGTTGAGTTGTTGGCAACTCATTTGTTACAAGGTAATTTGTAAGTTCGACTGTGTATCGAGCTTTCAGATAATGCAGAGTCTATAGGACCGTGAATGACATCAGCTAATGTTTGCCAGGCTCAGATTCAGCTGTGTGATTTGTAGGGCTCAGTACAAAATAAAAACATAGAAATACTTGTTGAAACATTGTTAAGAACCTTAAGAAGTAGGTGGCAGAGTTAGGTCCTGGGCAAGTGTGCTGGCCATGTGGTACTGACTTGAGCCAGTATATGGGTCACGTAAAGAGGGGCTCAAGACAACCTCACCCAGATCCTTTGAGGTGTATGCCCTACTATATCCATTTTTATACATGAGCAAGCCAAGGTTTTAAGATGAAATCCCGTGTCCACATCCTCTAACTAACACAGCTCAGATATTACCACCCCTGAGGAGCCATCCCCAGTGACCTGGATTTTAGTGTTCCTGCCAGGTAGTCATTCCTTTTGGAAGTAAAGTTGTCAAACTTACAATTATCTGAATTTTTGGAAGCAATGTCTCTTTATATAGACCAGGAACTCATTAAACAGCTCAGGCTGGCTTCAATCTTCTGATCCTCTTACCCCCGGTCTCCTTGTACTGGGATTACAGGTATATACCACCATACCTATATCAACTAATGTTCACTTTGGTATTAGAGTATAAGAGACACCATTTATTCTAGGACACAGGGAAACTAAAACACAAAGAGGTAAATTATAATAACCCTGTGGGATTAGTGTGTAGACATCCTGATAGACAACCTAAGCATCTATTGTAAGCAAAGTATACATTATAGAGAGGTGGACAGGTTTATGCATAGATACCATGTGTCCATTGACTGATAAGCTGGTGGATTGATCAGTCATTGATAGGGTGGGTTAATATAAATGGGCAAACACATACACACTTACCTATACTGAGACACATGTAGATCCAGGTACAAAACACAAAAGCCACCGTCCATGTCTACCCATTTTATCATGGCTATGGCAAAACCCGACAGAAGCAACTGTGGGAAGACATGTTTACTTGGGCTCATAACTTTGTGACAGGGGAGGCACGTGTGGCAGGAGTGGCTTGGTCTGCGAGGGTGAGCTTGCAGCACATGGCTTGTTCACATCTTGGTATCCAGAACACAGGGAGAATTGGACAGGAAGCAGTGCTGGGCCAAGCATTCAAGAGTTACTCAAGGGTGGCCTCCTTCTATCAACTAGGACTTCCTGTTCCGGGATTTCACAACCTCCCCAAACAGCACTGTCAGCACAGGAGCCCACGGGAGACATTTCACATTCAAGTCATCACAGATCAAGGCAAGTTCATCCACCAGTTCTCCTATGTTGGAGCAGAAGCATCGGGGTAAGCGGGGGCAGCCATCTTGGCTGCTGTAGAACACCATGCGCATGGCTTGTCTCTTCCAAGTGTGCATGCCAGTGGTTCACTGTCTACTTGCCATGGGCAGGCCCCAGCCAGAGAAACCTAACATTTTCACCCTTCTAAGTCCTGTTTCAAAGTGCTTGGCTCTGGAGTTAATGTCCAATGGTTTTACTAAAGCATTGGCACCTGGCTGGTCCATGGACAATGCTTGCAGGTTTTATGCTTTGCAAATAAGCTGCAGATAAATACACCAAGTAAATATACCAAAGCTTGATTTGATAAATGACTTGATTAATAATACACAATCCTGAGGCAGGAGCCTTCCCCCACCGGCCCTTGTTTTCCTCAGATCTCTCTCCTGATAAGTCCACTCCACGCTGGAGTAACCTTCTTCCCCCATGGCTGCTCAAATCAGCAGTCTCTATTACAAAACACGCCCATCAGTGACTCATGAGGAGCCACCTGCTTGAGGAAAATGTCTGTCACTCTTACCTAATCGTTTGCTGTGAGAGGCACCAGGGCCTCTGATACCCACGCTGCTTTGGTGGAGAAATACAGAGATCCATATAAAATCCCAAAGAGCAATTTACTCCCCAGGAGTGGAGGAACGAGCC
Source organism: Arvicanthis niloticus (assembly GCF_011762505.2). Classification (NCBI taxonomy): domain Eukaryota; kingdom Metazoa; phylum Chordata; class Mammalia; order Rodentia; family Muridae; genus Arvicanthis; species Arvicanthis niloticus. The sequence goes on from NC_047669.1 coordinate 76,333,266, forward strand.
AGGATGTTTTTTTGTTTTTGTTTTTGTTTTTCTGCTCACCAACACAACATGAATGAATGAAGGGTATTAAGTACTGGCCAGGCTGCAGGCCACTAAGATAGAAATGGATAGACCGAGTTTGCTCTCTCTTTCAGAAGATTTCTTGGGGTTCGGCCCACTCTTGGTCTGCTCAGCAGTAGGCTCCTGTGAGACCAGATTCTCCCTGTTCTGCCTGGGAGCCCCACACTTCCTGCGACTGTGAGATTCAGACACTTGTCTCTGTGAATTTAATAGAATACTAGGGTTCTATTACAAACCAAAGTGAGTTTACGTTGTCTGCCTCTTTCCTGCGTGCACGCCAGTTCATATACTCAATTTGTGGGACGTGTTGAAAAGATAAATCATGGCCCAGAGAAGAAAACAACAAAAGCAAAAGCCACAGACCGTGAGTGTCTTCAAGGAAAGCTGCAGGGACTTGAATCTGAAAGTACACCCTGGAGGAGCCATGGCTGAACGGTTTCCTCGGGGGTTGAGACTCTTTTGTGGAATACTGTTCAATGTGCTCTCAGCGAGCACTGTAAAACCAGTGTTTAGTGTTGAGCACTGGAGGCCCCAGGGAAGATACACACACGTCAAAATGCCACCTTCGGAAGTAACTAGCCTTTGAGGATAATTGAATTATTCCTGGGTGTGGAGATAAAATGTCATATCCCTGTGTGATTATTGCTTCATTTATGGCATTTTTTTTTTTTAAAGAATTACCTTCTCCAGAGAGGAGCCGAGCTAATAAGCATTGCTTATAAACACACTCATTTCCAACCCCTTCCCCTTAAACTGTGATTTGAAATTCCAAGCAAATAGCTGCTAGGGCTTGCAATGATTTATTTAGCAGTGTTTTGAGCCAGGCAAGAGGTTAGATGAAGGCAGTGGTGGATGCGTAGACGTTGCTGTGGCTGTTCACTTGACCCCTGACCCTAAGCCAGAGTATAGCATTGTGGGAAGAAGCCTGGGAGGATTCAGGTGACAGACATCCTCAGCAGCAGGCCTGGCAGTAGACACCAGGAAGCCTGGTTGTTTCTCCAGTGTTTGCTTTTGCTCATCTGAGGTTCTGTCACGATACCCAGGGTTCTAATAAACTCTGTCCATCACTGAATCGCAGAGGGAGGGAAAGGGTTTTGCAAGTGATGGAGAGAGAGGAGCAGGATGGGAAAGAAGACAGAAATGGCTGTGGGGAGGGTCAGCTCACGTTCTGGTGATGAAGGAGCGGTCTTCTGAGATTTTCCCCACGCACCCAGTTCTCATTCCACCTAGTAGGGTCACCCACCTCGGCGTACATCGCTAGGCTGTGGGCCTCCTGAAGGCAGGGACTGTGCACCAATCATTTCTTAGGCCTGCACATCCCCTTTATTATGGTTTACAACAACTGAGAAAGACAAAAGAATGCCCTGTAAGTCAATAAAATGCTGGGTTATGTGCAGTCAAGAAAATGAGCCGAGGGAGCATGGAGGGTTGGAAGTATGCAGGAAAGGTGCCGGCTACGTCCTCAGCTTGCTTCCCATCTATCGGGCATGACAGGTTTGAGGCAGCTCTTTAAAGCAACAGTCAGGGTGCCAGCCACTGCTGGATCTGAGGAACTGGAGAGGAAGTGTGATGTCTTCGAAACAGAGTTGGGTTGTGCTATTGAACTTCAGAAAGCACCCAAGCACCCAGTAGCTTCCTGGGAATCATCTGTGTGATTCCACACTCTCCCTCATGGCTTCCTGGAAGTCATCTGTGTGATTCCACACTCTCCCTCATGGCTTCCTGGGAATCATCTGTGCGATTCCACACTCTTCCCCATGGCTTCCTGGAAGTCATCTGTGTGATTCCACACTCTTCCCCATGGCTTCCTGGAAGTCATCTGTGTGATTCCACACTCTTCCCCATGGCTTCCTGGAAGTCATCTGTGTGATTCCACACTCTTCCCCATGGCTTCCTGGAAGTCATCTGTGTGATTCCACACTCTCCCTCATGGCTTCCTGGAAGTCATTTGTGTGATTCCACACTCTCCCTCATGGCTTCCTGGAAGTCATCTGTGTGATTCCACACTCTCCCTCATGGCTTCCTGGGAATCATCTGTGTGATTCCACAATCTCCCTCATGGCTTCCTGGGAATCATCTGTGTGATTCCACAATCTCCCTCATGGCTTCCTGGAAGTCATCTGTGTGATTCCACACTCTCCCTCATGGCTTCCTGGAAGTCATCTGTGTGATTCCACACTCTTCCTCATGGCTTCCTGGAAGTCATCTGTGTGATTCCACACTCTTCCTCATGGCTTCCTGGAAGTCATCTGTGTGATTCCACACTCTTCCTCATGGCTTCCTGGAAGTCATCTGTGTGATTCCACACTCTTCCCCATGGCTTCCTGGAAGTCATCTGTGTGATTCCACACTCTTCCCCATGGCTTCCTGGAAGTCATCTGTGTGATTCCACACTCTTCCTCATGGCTTCCTGGAAGTCATCTGTGTGATTCCACACTCTCCCTCATGGCTTCCTGGAAGTCATCTGTGAGATTCCACACTCTTCCCCATGGCTTCCTGGAAGTCATCTGTGTGATTCCACACTCTTCCTCATGGCTTCCTGGTACTGAAGCATCAGCTGAGTGGGCACCTTGCCAAAGAGTCAGCTGCAACAAATGTGGGCTGTTGTGGACTCGGTCACGTGTGAGCTGAAGCCGGGTTGCATCCTGCTTGGGTTCACCTGAGGTCAATGCCAGATACAAGGGGAGGCCTATTGCCCTACATAACATTTTCCCTCCCCGTGAGAAAGCCTGGGGTGGTCTGATGTGTTGGAGCTATAAATAGCCATGGCAGAGCTTGAAGCAGATGTCCAGATATTGGGAAAAACCTCAATGTCTGCCTCACAATGAAGTGTGTATGATTATCTGAATGTACTTATGCTTGTGTGTGTGTGTGTGTGTGTGTGTGTGTGTGTGTGTGTGTGTGTGTGTGTGTGTTGGGGCTTGTGGTTGCATTAGAAGAGAGCTGGGTTGGGTAAGGGAGTGTTTAAAAGCAGCTGACCTCTCCTGAGCTTGGATCTGAAGAGGTCTGGTGTCCTTTGAAAAGCTCATAGTGGAGGCAGAACAGCCGTCTGGTCTGTTGGTACCTTACTTCTTATTTCAAAAAAAGCAGTGATCAGGTATGGGCTTGGAGAGATGCAGGGGAAGTGACCATTGCCAGTCTCCTTTGGGGGCTCAGTAGGCGTGTACTGAGCTCCTTCTCGAGGTGAGAGCCGAAGTTGGCACTGTTATCTACTTTCTATGAGCTGCTGTTTCTGTCCTCAGGAGCTGTGGAGGGAAGGCTGGGTAGGAAATGGAGTCTACAGACGAGGCATAGTTTCTGCATGAGGAGTATGAGGGAGATGTGGCGATCTGGAGCCAGCCCAGAGCTGGACAGCTGGGAGTGGGAAGTGTGTTCCTGATGCAGAGGAAGGCTTTAGAGGATGGCATCCTTGGCATGAGGCTCTGTGTGTTTGAGCTGCACAAACCATGGACTCTCCATGAGGATCAAAGAGGAAACTGTTTCTCATGGTCCCAGAGGCTGAGAAGTCCCAGGAGAAAGAAGCCACCTTCTCCCCGTGTCTTCACATGGCCTTGGTGTATGCATGGGAAAACTCTTTTCTTACACAGTTACAAATCCCACTATGAGGATCTACCCTTGTGACCCCATCTGACTCCAGTCACCTCCCAAAGCCCCCAATATTGGAGGTGAAAGGTTCAGGGTCTACACTCTGAGAGGAGGGGTATGCCCAGGCTGTGGGGGTCTGTGAGTCATGAGCAGCTGAAGCTGGTATGATGACAGACAGGGAAACGTTTCTGTAGGGTGCTCCCGCATCTCACAACTGAATTTCTCACAATGAACAAAGCTTCCCTGGGTGGGGGTGGCAAGCATCATGGCTTGGAATCATCTGAGAGAGTGGAGATTTTCCCATCTAGTTCATGCAGGTGTATGAACTCAGGGAGACATGCCCAGGCTTCCTCCTCTAAGATGCTGTCTGGTTCACTGTATGGGGTGGTCACATCTGTGTGTACAGAAAGGCTTTTCTTTCCAGTTTCCAATGGTGTGGACAGATGGACCTTCCAGTGCTTGGGATAGTCTATTATCAGTTTCTGGGTAGTAGGATTTTTCAGGGAAGTCCTAGAAATGTAGAGTTGACTAAGCCCTGTGCACAGAGGGCAATGGAATCTGTGACACACAGATAGTTGGTGTCTGAAAACCTTTAGTAGCAGGGAGTGGATTTACTGTCCCATGGTGACACTAGGTGAAGCCAATCTCCCCCTATGGTTTCTTCCAGAAAGTAGTAGCCCTAGATAAGCCCAGCTCCAAGAGACCAGCTCCAGCTTCTTGTAGGTGGGGTGCAGGTGCGGAAGGCGCACCTCAGAGACATGCCCAGAAATCCCAAGAAGAAATTTCACTGAAGGCTGAAAACAATGAAAACAGTCTTGCTCTCAAAGGTCCTTCAGGCTTTGGAAGCTGCCTCCCTGCACCAAGGAACCTTGGAATGAGTATTTTATGGTCACAAGGCCCTGGCATGTGCATATATACTCAGAGGCCAAGATTCCCCGCACCTATCTTACTTAAGGATGATTACGTAGCAGATGCTGTGAGCAGAGCTGCAGGCATCCACCTCGCTGCAGCCTTCAGGTCCACAGGCAGCACAAAGATGGAGGCTGCCTGTGGCCAAGCTCCGACCTCAGCTCCTACCTGCCTCTCCTGCTGCTCCTGTCCTTCCTCAGAACTAGATCTGCTGCTGTGTTGGCCTTTGTTCTCACCTCTAACCCGTGGTGTCTCACTGTAGCCCCCTGAAGATGTTTTATTGCCTGCTGCTGCTCCAAGTTACCCTCCACCCAGAGGACCTCATGACTTTCGACACATCCAAAGTAAACCCCCAACTCCGAAAGAACTCAAATTTCCACACTGTGGCTGCTCCCACTCATCCTGTGCTGTCAGAACGTTTTCCTGGTCTCACTCTCAGGGCTCAGTTTTGGAGTGGGGCCAAGCACTGGGCTGAGCCTGGGAGCCTGAGTCTTTTAGGAGCACTGTGCTCAAGCTAGGGGGCTACTGATTTTCATTTCTGTGACAGAATACCTGACCAAAACAACTTACAGGAGGCAGGGTTTACTCTGGCTTACAGTTCAGAGAATACAGTCCACCATGCCAAGGAACCATGGCAGCTGAAGCAGCTAGGTCTGTGTGGTTTCCTGCACAGGTGGTGTGGTGCACCCTGTTGGGACTGATCCAGCTCATGGTCCTCAAGCCCTGCCTGTTCCCCTTCCTGCTATTCATAAGTTTCCACAAATTTCCAAGAGTGGAGGACCAAGTATTGAAACCATAACACTGGGCCACCCTGCTCACTGGTCAATGGACTTGCTGGAAGTAGGTGTGTCTCGTGTCTACAGTTAGAATGCAATGGCGAACTCATGGCTTAGAAGTAGCCACCTGCTTTCTGCACCTCAGGCTTTGGCTGCAATCTCTTGTCCTCTCCAACTCTTTCCCTTCATATTAATCTGGATTTTTCTGTCCTTAGAGATGTCTCCTTCCCTTCATCTCCTTTCTGCTGGCTCTTTGTTGTCTGCCATGCTTCCTCAGCTTGGGCCATGCATGTGTGATGATCTGTTCCCCTAGCTCATCCTTTCTCACCCTACCTGCCCAAGTCAGCTTGTTTGCACCTGGAAAAGGTTTGCACTTGGGTGAAGGTTCCTTTGGAGTTGGGAGCTGTTTCCCACAAAAGGGTCTTCAACATATTATGTCTTAGGAGCCTTACATTCAGTCTGAGAAGAGGGAAGGGTCCTAGCCATCTTTGCTTGGTACCCCCGAACTCTTTTGAAGACATTCCTATGGTTAGAAGAATCTGAAAGTGATCACCAAGATTTGTGCTGCCTGGTGGACACACACACCCATCATCTGGGCTACTCAGATACTAAACCAGACAACTCTGAAGATATTGTGCAGACAACACTGAGGATCTGAATTGGCTGACTTTAAGAAAAGATCATGGCCCTGAGTCAGGTGAACCTATTCAATTAGATGCTTAAAATAGCCTTGTGACCTCCTTGCAAAAGACAACTGAAGCCTGAGCAGGGTTCAGAGTTTTTCAGGGCCCATGGGAGGGTACACAAGGCAAGACTAGGAGGCACCTACAGAGAGCTAAGGAGTGGAACTCATTCCTAGATGGTAGACAAGAGGACGGTGATCTCCATTGTGCAGCTCAAAGAATCTGAGTTCGAGGACAATATATGTTTTCAAGAGGACCCAAGATGGATGCAGCCTGGCAGGCCCCTGGGTAACAATATTGTAAACACCCTACTAAGTTTGTACTTCTGGTCTTCAGAGACCAAGAGAGACTAGGTAGGTGGTGCTGGAGAGTGCTTGGTCCGTTACACAGTGAGGGCTGCCCGTGTAAGCCCTCACCTGCCAAGCCAGCTTCTGTTCTCCTTTATGTCCTCCACGTTCTGCTACCATCAGGATCATGAATTGCATTAAGAACTATGTGGTTTTTTAGTGAGAAGAGAAGGCTGTGCCTATAAAAATTGATCCAGTTTTAGCTAGAACAATGGAATATTAATAATGTTGACTGCTTACATCATTTCCTCCCCCCACTCCTCTCTTCAGCCCTCATGTCTTCCTTTCCCCTCGCCTTCTCTCTCTACATCCTTTCCTTATTTCCTTCCTTCCCACTCCCATCCTCCATACCTGCCTTCCTTTTTAAATTTTGTGTTTTTGAATTTCCACCTTTCCACACTGAACACAGCTGACTTGCCCCAGTTAACTTCAGCTGTCAATTTAACACAGATTAGCGTCATCTGAGAAGAGATTCTCAACTGAGGCATTCCCTAGATCAGCTCCACCTGAGGGCATTGTCTTAGTTATTAACCAATGCAAGATGGCTCAGTCCACAGTGGGTGGCACCATTCCCTGAGCAAGTAGTCCTGAACTGCATCAGAAAGCTAGCTAAGTGTGAGCCTGTGTACCGGCAAGCAGCACCTCCCGAGGTTGCTACTGTACTTCTTTGGCTGTGAGTGAGTTCTTGGGTCAGAGGTAATGCTGTGTGATTTATCACACAGGCTTCTGCCTCAGTGCCTGCTTGGGTTCTTGCTGCGAATTCCACCTGACAGAGTTGACCTGGGAGGGTGAGCCACACACCTGCTCTTCCCCTAAGTTGCTTTGGTCATGGTGTTTGTCACAGCAACACAAGGAAGCACAGTGCAGAGATGTCTGCCTTTGATGGCCAAGCTGCATGAGCACAGACGCCATAAGCCTGTGAGAAATGTCCTTGTTCTAGAGGGCTGCTCAAACACTGAAAGAGTAAAGACTGGGAGGGAAGCTGCTTTCAGTGCAAGCTCAGAGAAAGTGGGTTAGTTTCTAAAAGTGAGGCCATGCATAAATTCACTCTGTTTCCATTTCTGTGGGTAGAAGATCCCAGGGTGGGTCTGAAAAGAGCCCCTTGGATAAAGGTGCAAGCGAGGGGTGCTCTTCCTACCTCACAAACTCAAGCACACACAGGGTGAGTCTCACTGGAAATCACCACTACGCTGACTTTAGTGTTGCTGCAACCTGGTGAACTGCATGCTCCGACCCATGTGAGTTCCTCGGGTTTTCTTCCCAGCCTAGGAGTAAGCTGAACTGTAACCCCGGATGTCAGATTCAGTTGTTGGGAAAGAAACTCTCTAGGTCTGAGGTCTTTCGTGTGTTGTGCAAGATGTCTGATGTGTTGTGGCCACGCAACTATCCTGAAACCTCATAGTTCCCCCTTGAAAGTCTCACTAGTGTCTCTGTAAGTAACATATACCTTCATGAAGTAACCTGACACTGAAAAACAAAACATTTTGACATGACAAAATTACTGTAACATCTTCTTAGCAACAGGGCATGAAAAGGAAAGTAGATATGAGTTTTCTTCTTCTGTTCCTGTTTTGTAGCTGGAAAATGGGATACACAAGGAGATTAGACCACGTACCCAGCAGAGCCCTGGACCTGTCAAAGCTCTCTGTGGGATGTGTAACACTGTAGCCTCCGGTTTCTCAGGCCTCTTGAAGGGAGTATGATTACAGCCAACAGCATAGAGTCTTGGATTTTGAAAATTTGTGATTCTCCATCTGTTTATACACAGATGCCTGGGCATATCTATCTATCTATCTATCTATCTATCTATCTATCTATCTATCTATCTATCCAACCATCCATTCATCCATCCCTCCACCACAAAGCGATGACCTGGACTTTTCCAGCTTCTGCACACCTCAGAGAAGAAGGCATCATCCACCGTTCCACTTGACACACCAGGTTATTCCCATTCCTCATTGGAACAAGTGTTTACACTGGTGTGAGCTACACCAAGTAACAAGACTCATGCTCCTTCCCACGTGTGCCCCTGCCCTAGACTTCTGTCTACAGAACCCAAGGTTTTTGACTTCACAGAAGTCTTTGCTGGCCTTACAGAGGTGTCTATAATTTGCCTACATGGAAAATGGAGTCTGCTTTCATCTTCCAAAGAACATAAATTTTGACTACTCTCTAGTAGTTCTGTTAAAGTTGTCACACCTCAGGCAAAAGAGACTTACTAGATACAGCTACATCTTTGTCTGCCTTTGGTCTCAGATTGAGCGATCTAAACCCCCGATGTATCCCTGTTGATTTCTCTGAGGTAACAGTGAATTGGGATACCTTTCCTTGATTTTCACTCCTTGCATGCTATTGTAACCTATGAACCCAGCTTCTGTGGGTCATTTAAATGAGAAATGTCCGCCTTCATCTGTCTTAGGTGCTCGAATACTTGGTTCCCAGTTTGGTGCTGGTAGGGAAGGTTGTAGAACCTTTGGGACGTAGAGCCTTGCTGGAGAAAGTGATTCATCGGGGCTTTGATGGTTTATAACCTTTTATTATTTCCAGTTCGCTAAAGATGTGGTCTCTTAGCTTCCTTGTCTGGTCCCCTGCTACCACGCCTCCCTCACCATTACAGACTCTCCCCCCACCCCGGAAACCTGAAGTGCAAATGAAATCTTTCTCCTATAAGTTGCTTCTGGTCATCGTGTTTTATCCCAGCAACAGAGTAACAAATACATCTGTGCTGCCATTCTATAACCCATTGTCATCAGGATTAGCTAATTTCTCTTTGTAACCAGCTGTGTTTGTTCCCTGCAGTGCATGAGGAAGGACATATCCCTAAAGACATGCTCACCAGTGCTCCCAGCCAGTGACTGTAGCTCTGAGTCCATGATGCAGCAGCTCTGGAGCCTCCTTCCCAGCAGGGCTGTTTATCCCTGGAACCAGCACTCTGCACCTGGATGCTGGCCATGCGTAGTTCCTCTCGCTCTCGGGGCACAGTGTGGGAGCTTTCCTTGGACGGGATCCATCATCAGCTGGCTCCCTGAGCTCATGAGTGATCACCTGCTCTCAGCACTGCTGATGGCATGGAACCTCGACCATTTTTCTGTTGCTAGTTTACCGCTCTGGGCATGCTTGGGTGTCTCTCCTTTTTCATCTATCTCTGAGCTGTCTCCTAAATCTAATACCTTTTTCTTAAGCCTGCCTCACTCATGGCTGCCAGATAAAAATCCTTTGTGTGTTATCTGGGCTGCTCCCGATTAAAGAAGTGACTTCTCAAAGCTCTGCACTGTCAAGTACGATAGGGATATGTAGCCCTGGCTTCTCCATGAGTGGTAGGCAATGCACACACACATGCACATGCACACACACAATACACACATACACACACGCACACACACATGCACATACACACATACATACGCACACATACACACATACACACACGCACACACAGAGCTGAAGATGAAATCAGGCTCTTGTATGTGCTGGGCAAGTCATCTATTACAAGGCCCTGTTTTGACTTACTCATAGTGACTCAAGTCACTAATCCCTGGAGCTAAGATGACATAGAATGTTGCTATCTGAAGGATGAGTTCTGGAAATAGGAAGATGTTAGGAGATGTTTTAAGTTAAAAATATATGTTATGTGATTATAATCTCTCCTTAATTCCCTGTAGGAGTGTCTGCCCTGATAAGGTCTCTATTCATTTTCCCTAATGTGATAACTCTTCTTACTTGCCGATATTGCCTTCAATTTAAAGAATAATTTTCCAAGACTAAAGAAAACCTGGGTGGATTAATTCCCAGAAATTCATGGTTAATATAGCAAAAGCAGAGGAGTCTTGCCTCATCATAATCTGCAACTTGGAAGGATCAGGTCAGTTAGATCTGCTGAACTGAAACCTCTCACACTTCCAGGCAGTGACCTCAGAGGAGACCCACCCACAGCTGTGGAAGGCAGGTCCCTGTTCCATCCTTAGCGTGACTTTGCTGGCTCTTCAGTGAGCAATGCTTGGGGTCTTCACTGTAGAACGAGGCTGTGAGGGGCAGCCTGGCTCAGACTTCCTCATTCTGGAAGATTGTAGGAGAGGCTTAGTGAATAGCTCAAACTTCAGTGTTCATCAAGATCCCCAGAGGGGTGTGCAGATGGCTGGCCTAGTACTGGAGCTTCCGATCACTGTGTTGGGGTTAGCTGGGGACTTTGCATTGGAAGTCAGCTCTCTAGTGACTCTCTGGAGTGTTGGGGGCATAATTACTGAGGGCAACTGACTTATCTCATGTGGATACTTCTTTCTGCCCACAGAGACACATCTGTGGTGATTTAGGAATGCCCCAAAAGCACTGGCTTGTGGTCAATCCCCCCACAAGTGCTGATAAGACTAGGGACCTCCCCAAGCAGAGACTTTACAATGAAGGAGTCCTTCCAGTTGTGCATAACTTATCACAAGTTCCTTCATTATCTTCCTCTTCTGGTCTTCTCTGTCTAGATCCTTCACCTCTCTGGACCTAGCCACTCTGGGAAAGATGACAAAAGTTTTAAGACACTGAGTATGTGTGACTTTGCTTGTCTCTTTGGTGACTCTTGACTCTTATTCACTAGTGAGTACTTCAAGAAAGAGCTACAGGCTGCAGGAGAGGTGATCCAAAGGCAGCATGCACTGCCTGCCCAGAAGTCCTGGGTTCTGTTTTCAGAAGCCACAACGGGCAGCTCACAACTGCCTGTAACTCAGGCCCCAGGGCATCTGATGCCCTCTTCTGACCTCCATGGGAACCTGTGTTCACATGCACATACACATAAATTAAAAAAAAAAAAAAGTAAAAGCAAACTGAAGGGTGTGCCCTTCCTTGTTACCATGGACACGGCATTATTTTCGAGAATGGACGGTTGCCTGTTATCATCATGCCTTATTAGAGTGTGGCCTGCAGAGCTCGCCCTTAACGCCAGGGAGCCAGGAGGTAGGGCCTAAAGGAGGGACTTCCTGAGGAAGCCTTTGTCCTCAGTGACTGATGCCATGGTTGCTATTCTGAGTAGGTCATTGCCTTCCATGCTCTTGTCCTTATGTCTGTCTGTCTCTGCTTGCATGGTGGGGTGAGGCAAGGTGAAGACCCTCTCAGGTGCTTCTGCAATGCCTTTGTATGTTTCATCCCCACAACAGAAACCTAGAGAGCATGCACACCTTGAAATGAACATCCCAGCCTCATACGTAGCTCCGCTGCAACCCCGCTCACACACACACGTACAAATAAATAAAACATACATCTACCCGGAGATATTATTTATTTGGAACAGTAAGATATTTAGAGTGGTCAAGAATAGTTCTTTAGCTCAGTTAAGTCCTCCATGGAAGGCATGCAGCCCTGGCATTGATTATTTCACGTTGGCTTTTTACCCTCCCGTGTGTAGTATGTGCACATATGGGTATGCATGTGGGTGCATGTGTATATGTTTTTGTATGATCAAGTATGCCTGCATGTGCACATGTGCATGTGTGTGTATGTGTGTGTATGCGTGTCCACATGTATGTATATGTGTGCATGTCCACATGTATGTGTGTGTGTGTATTCATGTGTGTGTGTGCCTGCTGGAGATTGAAATCTTGACTCTTTATTGATTGCTGTTTATCTTATTCATTGTATTAGGGTCTCTCAATGGAATCCAGAGCTCAGTAGTATGTATAGTCTAATTAACCAGCTTGCTCCAGGGAACTTCTGTCTCTGCCTTTGGAGCAGGATAAGTACAGGTAAGCTGTCACACATGCTGTCCTTACACACCACTGAGCCATCTCCCCATCCCTTGTCTGTGACTCTGACACAGGAGTTTGGGGAGCAGAAATGATATGAGAGAGATGGAAATATCGCAGTCACCACCTTGATTCTTCCAGCTCTGCCTCTCAGCCTTCTCCATGTGTCCTGGCACTTTTCCCTCCCATAGTTCCCAGCACTAACTCCGCCCCTTGTCTCAGGATTAACTCCACCCTTTGCCTCAGCACTAACCCCGCCTCTTGCCTCAGCACTAACCCCGCCCCTTTCCTCAGCACTAACCCCGCCCCTTGCCTCAGGACTAACCCTGTCCCTTGCTCCAGCACTAACCCCGCCCCTTGCCTCTAGCGGGAAGGTGAAGAACTCAGTCCCCAAGGGTACTTGCTCTCCTGGAGGCTGGCAGGTAGGGGCTCAGAAATATTGCTTATAAAGTGAATGATTTGTTTTCAGGAGAACATGGACTATTGTTAGGCAGGCTCAACCCAAGCTCCCAGGGAGTATCTAACCTATAGACAGCTATGTGATACCAAACAAAATGCAAATTGCTAGTCAACAGTGAGAACCCAGTGTTGGGAGACAGCATCTAATTCTCCAGCATGCTTAGACACAGTGTGGGTGTAATTGTCAGGATTAGAAAGCCACTCCTGAGCAAGGGCTGTGAAGTGGGCTCTGCTTTGCCTCTACTCCAGCAAGTCAGCAAGCACAAGTCAAATCATATGAATTTGCAGCTCTTTTGCTAAGCATCATCTACACCCACTCCAGAAGTCAAGAGATCCCAACTAATTTATTTTAAATAATACATCACCCAAGACTAGCTTAAGGCCGCCACCAAATTCTAACCCCCACCCCAGAACCTTTGTGCGGTTGGGATATCTCATCTACCCCTCTTTTCTTACTCCTAACTCTATTAGCTATATCTTTTTGGTGCCACACATCTATAATGGTGTATATATATGCAGAAATCTCCCATGTGCAGTCTGTAGAAGTATGTCCTGGGCAGAGTTAAACTCTGAGTTTTAGGTCTTTTTGCAGTTGGGTGATGCTTTAAAAGACAAGTGGAAACCATGGCCTTTTCTCACTCTTGTTTGCTAGCTGGTACTAACACTTGGAAGAACATGGAATTTGTGTTTTAAAGTAATAGCGTTCATCCATCTTGGTCCCCAGGTAGCATCAGCCAAGTCCCATTACAGGAGTGAGAAAAAACCTTTTATTTTGTTAAATTGCTTTACTTGGGGATTTTCTGTTGTAGCAGTTATCCAATGATAGTGGTCTCTTTTCTCTATGGGTGACCAAATATGAGACACTTGGTAAGTACCTCAGATCACAGTATCAAATATTGTATATGCTTTGTTGTTTGCACACGTATCAACAATAACATTTTCTTTATACATTATCGAGAAATTAACGATAATAATATGAAAAATAAGCATGCTGTCCCAAAAGGCCCGGGACCAATGTAAGTATCCAGACCAGAGTAGTCAAAAGCCTAAAAAGCCTTTAGCTAAGGACTGTGACTGAAACACAGCACTCAGCCTCACTGAGGACAAAGACACAGCAGTGTCTGCTACTTATTATATGCTTCCTTCATGCTGGGCGTTGCTCAGAGCTATGCACTGTAGGCTGGTCCTGCTGATATCCCTGTGTGTGCACTGTAGGCTGGTCCCCCTGACATCCTGTAGAGATACTGGTTTTGTTATTTTCGTTGAATAGACTGGAAAGCTGAAGCACAAAGGTGCTGTGAGTTGTATAACAGATTATTTCATTGTCTCTAGTTATCCACCTGCTATGCTGTGTTTCTCTTTAAGTCTTATTTTAGACTGGGTCTCAACATGCAGCCCCAGACATCCTGAAGCTCTTTAAACACACCAGGCTGGCCTTGAACTCATAGAGATCTACCTGCCTCTGCTTCCCGAGTGTTGGGATTAAAGGTGTGTGCTACCATCAGACATTCTGCCCTGGAAGAAAGTGAAGTCTATGACATAATCATTGCTGAATGAATGGCTTATGTCATCTCACCATAGAGGAAAGCCACATTTCCATCCCATTAGCCACTGGTAAGCGCGTGGCTTAGCTGACATTCTTCTTTCCCTTGCCTGGGAACAGAGTGTTCCAGACCAAACTGGTCCTTCAGCTTGGATCTCTGAATGAAGAAGACACAGGGGCAGAGCCTCCGCTAGCCAGTAAGGAAGGCTCAGGGGAGTAATGAGCCTTTGTTTTACAGCTGCTGTGACTCCACTGAATCCAGAGAGAAGGGACTAATACGCTTATACCTCTATCTAAATACATTTATGAGACTCCAGAGCCAGGGCTCTTAACCAAGGAACAAATTACCTGTCAAGCAAGCTGCAATAGACATACAGGAATTCCTGCTGGATGACACCAAGGAAATACAAACAAAAACAAACAAACAAAACAGTTCTCATGTTGCACAGGGAAAAATAGCTGCCTGTAAGTTTAAAGAGAATAGAGCCAAGATTTAGCCTGAACCTGCAAATGTATTTCTTGCACGGTGCCTTGCTACTCTCAGGTCGTCTCATGCAGCAGCTGCTGCATGGGGAGATGTCCCTACCAGTTCTTTTGTTAAGATTTGATACCAGAAATAATATCTCTGTGGCTAAGGATTAGACCCTGGGAGGAAGAGGAGGAGGGTGGAGGAGACTTAGCTAAAATTTATTCAGTAAAAGTATCATCATTTCATAGTTCATGGTCCCAGATCAAAGCTGAGTAGTGGAGAGATACAAACATAAGAGGAAAGGGTTAAGGATCTCAGTTCAATCCAGACACATCTGCACTGAGGTGAGTCAAGTCACCATTCAGATAAAATTCAGCATTAACTTTCTGTATTGCAATTAAGAAAGTTAATTGGTAGTCTTCCTAAAATTTTAATAGTGTCCCAATTCGAATGGCTATTTGAACACTGATCACTGAGTAAAGTAATTCTCTGAAGGTTTAAGTAACTATTTATTAATAAGCCAATGCATATAATTGGTTTGGGGCATGGCTGGATGGAGGCTATAGATTAGGACATGTTTAAAGATAGGTGTACTCTTCTTTATCAAAGGCAGCCAATGTTGCCGTTAATTAATGCTATTGAATGATATCAAACAGGTGCACATTTTAGTGTAAGAATGAATCTTGAATCCCATTAGTGTGTTAACTGTGATCGCCATGAGCCCTTCTGTAATGAATCCTAGTTATTTCTAGAGGCAACTATTTGTCATTATTCAAAATATATTTTATTCCAAATGGCTGCATGCTGTTTTGCTGGATTCCAGAATACTTCCACTACTGTGAATGGAAACTACAGCTAACATGAAGCCTCTGATGCTTCGGAAGCGTTTTGACACATTCTCAGCGTAACAACCAATTTCCACTTTCCTGTTAAGAGCAAGTTTCATAGTTTGGTAAAATTCTAGGATGAATTAATTTCTTTTGGCACCTATGTGACAGTTATTTCAAAGTGAGGAGATCACAGGTACCATCTCATTAAGTTCTAAATCTGAATTAATTACATTTAAACATCTGATTCCATAAGGCATAAAGTTCTCATACAAACTATCACAAATGTGATTTGGAAAGAGTGATCACTTCAGAGAAAAGCAAAGCCTGCCTGTCTCCATGCTCCTTTCCCTCCTCCTCCTTGGCTCCTCTCTGGGCTGCTCTCCTTTCCAGCCCACATGCTACTTCTGTTTTATTTGAGCAAGGGTGAGGTTTTGTTCTGTTCTGTTTTAGGCAGAGCTTCCCTTTATGCCAATTCCCATCCTCACTGAACCCTGGAAGGCAGATTCATTTTCTATTTGTAAACATGGTAAGGGGGGATGGTGCTATGGTTCAATAAGGGTTTATTCATGTGTTTTAATAGCCAATGAGCCTTCCTGCTGTTTATTCTAAAGCTGTTTTTTTTTTTTTTTTCATTCTAAACAATCTGCAAAGTGGAAAGGGTTTGCAGGAAGAGAAAGGGAGAAAGGGAGAGAGGGAGAGAGGGAGAGAACAAAAGCATTTGCTTAGCTCAGAGGAAACCATCTATGCAAGCCCTACAGACACAGTGAAGACCTGGGTCATAGGTGCAATTGTGCCCCTTGCTGATGCTTCAGAGACAGAAAAGTAAGGCATCCATGCAATTTTTGAAAACTGAGAATCAGAACTGCATGTAGGGATGGATCTCCTTAACTGATCTTACGTGCAATGGGTAAACCACTTAACCTGGAGTGTGCTGTTGACTCCAGAAAGACACAATGGCACTTTGTTCAGTAATAAACCACCAGGAAATAAGCAAGTCACAGTTTGGAAAATTAGGACTGAATCTATGAGCATGGAATCTGCCGTGATTAAAGGCTATTGGGTGAAAAATCCATTGATTATCACACAGAATCCACAGGAACTAAAGACAGAGCCATTTCCTAATTCTTGCCTTCTCTTTTAAAGTTTGTGAGAGAATCTGAACTTGAAAACGCACAGACAGGCCACTTTCTCTATTCAACAGCCTCTGCTACTGTGTGCCTCCAATCTCCACTTTCCTTCTGTTGGTAACAGCAGATGGATCAAAGCCAGAGTACAGCTTGTTTAAGTCCCAAAATATTCTACACATCACTTCTATTTTAGATAGCAAGCAGTATAAATTAAAACATGGACAAACTCATCAACAGCCATCAGGATCCGAAATTCAAAAGCCAGTATAAACCCTCCCCACCCCGCTTCCCCATGTTCAGAACACACAGCTCTACCTTCACCAGCTAGAGGTGAGTTAAAAATCTACCAGCTACATACATACATATTGCTTTAACCGCATCCTAAGGATTCTGCATGCATTTTCTTTAGGAAACATCAACATGTCCATGGTGCTGGAGAGCCCAGTTGTATACCAAGTTACGCTGCGTTTGCCTTTATGAATAACAAGTCAGTACCAACTTAAGATCTCACACACAGATGTGTCCTCAAGAGAGGATTTCCTTAAAAGTGCTGCTGGCATTTCCACTTCCTAAACCTCGGTGATTTGGTACTAATCTAAGCTGCATCCATTGCATCCGGATGCCACTGCTAAAGGTTTTTTTACTTGACACACAGTAGCCTGCACTAGTTTTCATCAGCCATGATCAGTGGAGGCCACGGCCTCTGATAGAAAAAAAAAATGCAAAGCAGACCAACAAGGTCTAGCAAGGTAAGATGGAGTGGATCCTTGTACTCACCGAAATCAACGTCCAGATGAACCTGAATACTAAGACTGTTTCCCTGAACAGATCCTCCTTTGTTTATATCAATAGGAACAATTGCTTACACCTTACTATGTCTGCAATTGTGGAAACCAGTTACCTTGCTCATAAGCTGGCTAGAGGAGCTCACTACTGGCTTCTACCTTCCTAACTCTTGCTCCTCATGGTGCCAAGGATACAGCCAAGTCTGGATGAAGGGCACACTGTTTCTCTGCCCTCTTGGATCTTAGGACCCTAGGCAGGAGTTGGTTGGCTGGTCTCTTACTGGCCAGGATGCTATCATGGCACCCTCCCAAAATCTATGTCTAAAAGAAAGTTACAGAAGGGTGTGAGAGAGGCAGGAGCCCACGGATGTTTTCTGTGAATCAGACACTTGGTTCAAATTCAACTGTTTTCTTCGGAATCTGAGTGTGTGTGTGTGTGTGTGTGTGTGTGTGTGTGCGCGCGCGCGCGTGCGCACGCGCGCGCTCACGCGAATGCGGGACAGGCATATGGGAGTGTTTCCTTTCCCTGAGGAGGGGTCTTTTCTATGTTCTCAGGTCAGCTTTAGTCTTTTGCAGTTTCAGTGTTTATTTTGAGCAGTTACTCTGATGCACCATCATGCATGAAATGGTTGACTTGCTGACTCCTGTGTGCCACATAATTCCATGGATAATCTGACACTCGTATTCAGCACGAGTAGGGAATTTTATAGAAAGAGATTGCTTTCCCTGGACCAGAAGATCTAGAGCTTGTAAGAGGCAGTCATTCTACCAGGGAGGTGAATGCTCTGCACCTTGCTCTGGCCTTGGTGCTGAAACCGGAACCTGCTCAGAACGGCATCTATGGACAAGAGAAACTTTGCTATGTTGGAGGAGAGCCTGGCTGAGTCTAAGTGCTCTCTCGTGGATCACTCTTAGAGAGCTGGACCCAGCTGGTTCCCTAGGATACCCATAGGGCACACGGTGGGCATATCTTTGCCTGAAGCCAAGAAAGTTTTGTCCAACGGTTTTTCCTGGCACTGGAGCTGCTATGTCCCCTCCCACCTGGGTCGCCATGGAGACTCAGCTCCTTCTTTCTCCAGGCAAAATGGGCGAAGCTTAGTTAGCTCAGCTCTGATTGTAGCAAGCCCACTTTCTCGGACATTGTCCTTCTCCATTTTTTTTTTTCAGCAAAAGAAAGGTAGCCAGAGCGTAGTGCTTGCACAGAAGTGCATAGTGCTCAGTACCCGAGAGCCTCCCAGGACCCCGAGACTTTGGAGAAAGCAGTTGGGAGCACATTGAAGCTATATATAATGAATCACCAACTCCCAGACACTGGAGGGTTCTCTCCCCCACCCTTTGTGGGGGAAGAAGGGGGAGATGGAGAAGAGATTCTTCGGAAAATTCTGTTATTCCCTTTCCACTAAGCTGATTGTTTCTGTGACCTTTTCTATGAAGATTTGTTTCCCCCCACCTAAGACTCTCTCCATATTGAACATATATATATACCTGTGGATCCACCCATAACTTCATTGGGTTTGGGGAATAAGAATACCATTTCAGTTAAAAACTAACCCTAGCTTACCGTCTTGATGCATGTGAACACAGACCCAGGAGAATAGCTAAGTCAGTAGACTCACCTAGCCCCTAAATGCCATAAACACTTCGTGTGACCTGGTGTTCCCTGCTTTCAGTTAGTTTACTTGTGGGGACATCTTAGTCCTTGTCTCTGTCAGCACGGCACATCTCGGGTTTACAGATGTGAAGTCCTATGTGAAGTCCTCCTCTGTCTCATGGCTCATTTCGCCCTTCCGCTCACTTTTCCTCCTTCGCATCCTCTCTGTGCCCAAACAGAACAAGGCTACCGCTTTCCACCAAGACAATGGGCTTTTCCTAACTCTCTCTGCCTACCCTGCCAGCCGCCCCTGCCTGCGGGATCATCTGTGTGTTTGATCTTCACCAGAGGTGCTGGAGCAAGGTCCACAGTAACTGACCCATTCTCTCGCGCCCAGGGCAGGCAGACCCCTCCTCCCGCCACCCACCCAGGCGAGTTTTTAAGCTGCTAATGAAAACCCTATGAGACACATTTCCTTTTGGTTATGTAACCAAAGGCAGCTTTTCCTGCCTCTGGTGGACTTCAGCATCATGTCTCCGCTGAGTAGGGAATGCAAGCAGCCACAGTGGGGCCAGGGACCTGGGAGCCAGGACCCGAAGGCTCAGGGATCCTAGGACACGGAACATCTGGCTGGGATCCATGCCAGCTCCTCGCTTTCAGCAACTCAAATGCACTGCTTACCTTGTGGTGGACAGGGTAGGTTCACTCCATCCTGATCGCCTCTCTTGGAACGGAGCAAGATTCAATAATTCACTCCACGGTGGATGGCGAGGGAAGAAAATACAAGAAGAGGAGGAAACGGACCAACTGGAAGCAGATGGTCCAATTTCACATCAGCCCCGGCAGGCTTTCGGGAGACTCCATTCTGCTGCTAGCGGTTGGTCCAGCTCCTGCTCGAGCTCCGGCTCGCCGGTTCCCGCGGATCCCCACCCTCGGCCCGCCCAACCTCTCCAGCCAGGTGCTGCCGTCTGGTGACTGGCTCCCTCTGGCTGGAGGGCTGGGCGCTGGGGCCACCGCGGGGCAGAGGAGTGTGCGTGTGGGCAGGCACGGAGGAGGGAGCCTGGCTGCGAGGAAACTGGGGGAAAGCCTTGAGTGGCAGGGGGAATAAATCCTTGTTTAGTAGCAAAGTGATAGACCTCGCAGGGAGACGTCATGAAAGCCGCAGATTCAACGAATGCTACTCGGTTCCAGCCCCACGGGCTGAGCCGCGCTGTCAGCGCACATAGCGACGCGTCTCTGGATAAAAGCGGGCGCAGCGCCGCGTGCTGGAGAACCAAGGGGACACAATGATCAGCATCGCGGCGAGGCGGTGGCGGGGCGGAAGAGATGGAACAGGACCCTAGCCGCCTACCCTTCGCTTAGCCTCTTGTTCTTTTTAACCTGCAGTGGACTGGGGCGCTGAAACGGGGGGGGGGGGGGCACCACATTTCCCCAAAGTGAACGGAGAAATAGGGCTTTCTAGTGCTGGGGGTTGGGGGTGTCTTTGGATCTTAGATGCCTAGGGGGACCCCCCAGCCCCTCATGTCACTTAATAAGTCCTAAGCTTGAGGATCAGTGTATGCCTGCTTGTTATAGCTTCTCTTTTAGCGTTGACGAAATGTGAAGAGTGGGGTTTCCTTACTGCCATCCACTGGGCTGAAATCCTTCTGGAGATCACACGTGTTCAGCACAGCTCAGAGGGGCCTTAGCCAGCAAGATGGGCCTGAGGGGAGGGCCTGCAGCCTAGGCCTTTGCTGAAACAGTATCTATCCTATCCTCCGCTCCAGGAACCCAGCGTCAGCTGCTACCCCCACCCCTACTTTGGTTAAGGTTTTCGGAACAGGTGAGCTTTCTGAGTTTTCCGAGTATAATCCCAGTTGCTTGTAAACACCCCCGTACCCCCCCCCCCCCCCACAGCCACCTACTTTGGATTTAACCTGCTTTGTATGGTTCTTTCAGGGAGCGTCCCACAGTAATCCCCAGTACAACCTGACTTTCTTTTACAGTCATTTTACAAGCAGTAGCTCATTTCCAAAGCCTTCTCGCATCCAGCTTCCACCCAAGTACAGGCCTGTTTATGCATTCTTAAGCCAAGGAGAAATAGTTTCTCAAGGAGACTGAGTAATTGACACCATTGGATGATAATTCTACAATGGCCCGATTAATAACAGGCTATTCTATTTACTTAGCAGCCCAAGAGGCTTCTCCTTCCACAAAACACACAATTCAAGAAGGTGACCCGTTCTGATGAAGGGACTCACCAAGATCTGCTCTTAGCAGTTAATGATATTTTATTCTAAACTCATGCTCTAAAAATACATTTAAAAGGTGTGCATGCATGTTTCATGTGCATGCGTGTGTGTGTGTGGGGGGGTGCGTTTACCCACAGAGTATAGAAGAAGACATCAAGTCACCCAAAGCTTGAGTTACAGGGAGTTGTAAGCTGGCTAAAGTGGGTACTGAGAGTATAATCTGGGTCCTCTGTAAGGATAACACAGGCCTTTAAGCACTATTTCACTGAAGTCGTCTCTTCAGTCCCTATTCGTATCTTTTAATGACACAGGAATCTAGCCTCTCAGGAAGACTGTCTGCTTTCTGAGACAACTTTGCTACACACAGAAAGGTGTTTACCTCAGTTTACACCAACAGCTGGGTCCTCCTTACCCACACAGGCTACGAGTTTGTATTTGTTGATGATTTTCCCTGAGGGGTTGTAATCTCAGTTCCTCATGGCTCAGCTTCTGTGTGGCATTCAGAGGAATCACTATGCACGACATGTGATCGTATGCTATATAAGGTCTGCTGGGCTTAGCAATTGTGTCAGAAATGAAGACAAAGCAAGGCCCTGGCAGAACAATGCCCTAGGGGCCTAGGGGTGTTAGCCCTGGCACATTAGATCAGTTCTCAGCACTGCTGTGGAAAGAACACTTTATTTAAACCACAAAGCTGCTGTGCACATGGCTAGTGTATACTTCCATCAGAATTTCCAAAGGGTCTTTCTCACAGGGTACTAGGTGAAATTAGAAAGTGGAGATATGTTCTATCTCCATTAAGTCTCCCCTCCCCTGAGAAAGCTCCCAGCATGAAACTGCAGCTAGGATTGTGTGGTCCACTGAGCTTCAAGAATAGTGCACAACTGTGCTTTGAATAGGACAGGTCCTATTTAATTGGCATGGGGTTCTGTGAGGCCATCTGAATTCATCTATTTCCTGAAGCTCGGATAGTGATCTGCTTGAGTGTAACTGAAGAATCACCACCAACACTGGGAAGCCAGGGCAGCTGTGCTCAGGGGTTGCAAGATGCTGACCCTCAGAGCTCTTGGGGACCCATTTCTCAAACTCTTGAAGCACATTGCACCTGCTATGTCTGTAATGTCACATGTCTGTCTCACAGTGTCAAATGCAGGCCAGGCAAGGGGCGAGGAGGATTTCTTCCTAGGGGTAGAGCTGTGCTCTGAAGCTGACACTGGCCCTGGCTTTTAGGATTAATTAATTATACAGATGAGTCTGGTCCCTCCATATATCAAACCTTAATAGAAGCCTTTTAGCCAGTAAAATCGACAGAATGAATGGTCTCTGCGGGGCACCGTTTGTTTTGGCCTATCTTCTTCCTCACCACTGACTGAGTCAATTTACAGCCCAGTCTGTCTTCCTGGTGCATATGTAGACCAACCTTGCCCTGAATTGGTGTGCAGGGGGTTTTCAGGCTGCTTGGGCAGGGCTTGTTACTGACTTAAAACCTTGAGTTCCCATGGAAACACAGTTCTTCTGCCCCTAACAACTCCACTACAAGTAAAACCAACACCGCCCAAACTTAACTCCTAGTAGTCAGAGGTGACAGACAAGCTTTAAATTTTGATTGTGTTGATTAAAGAGTTTTAATTTATCCTAGGGGCTGAAGAGGCTGCTCAGTGGTTAAGGGCCCTGAATACTCTTCCAGAAGACCTGGGATTGATTCCTGGTACCCACATGGCAGTGTCGATAACTCTGGCTCCAGGGGACACAATGCCCTCTTCTGGCTTTCTCAGGCCACAGGCACAGACATATGTGCAGGCAAAACACCAAACCCATAAAATAAAAATTTAAAAATACATTAAAAAGTTATTCTTTTCTACAGTTCTGCTTTGAAAGGACTGGATGATCACATTGGGTTTGTGGGGGGAGAGTTGAGCTTCTTTTCCCAATCCTGTCTATTCACTGGAAGATGCATTCTTAAGACACAGTCCCAGGTGTAAATGAGGAAGGTCTTCTGCTACGTCATGTAGATCATCTGCCTACACTATCTTAGGGCTCACCTTTATCACGTTCACCCCCAGTTATTCAGTCGTGACTTCTTTTCCCCTTTGGCACACTTTGATTTTCTATACCAGCTCCTCGAGTTGGAACAATACTCAACGTTCTTAGCTGATATTAAATCAGAATCGTTTGTAAGTATTTTGACATGCGTTTTTTTTTTTTTAGTTTAGTTCCACAACTTTGTAAATGAGTATAATCCAGAGACTCCTTTGATCGCCTCCTCCTCATAATGATGTGTTACCAGCTCACCCTTCAGCACGTAGACATCCTTTCTAATCACGCCGTTCCCCCGAGAATTCATTAAAGTACAATTAAAAATTATAATAGCTTCAAATCAATTTCAAAAGACCACCAGGGAGCGAGGGTTAGATGAACAGTTGTGTAAAGGGAGCTGATTAGTCTTCCCGCACCTCTGAGGAGAGGTCGTTCCAATGGACAGGTATTTTCAGGGAAGGAGAACTCAAGGACGAAAATAGGCAAACTGAGTGTGTGAGATGCTCTCTCCTTGGTTAATCATTGATGAGATGATCCAATTCTTTGTGTGTGTTTTTCCCTGGCACCACTAACAACAAGGCTGAGTTAGAGAGAATGATGTCAAAAATCTCCTCTCTGGGCAATCACCTAACCCTGAATCATCACCACACAGGAAGCAACATCCACAGAGAGCCTCATTTGCTCTCAGTAGAGTTGTTTGCCTGGGACCCCAAGCTTCCAAGTCTCTTCAGGAGTGCACTCCCCTGCCTGCCTTGCCTCCTTCTGTGAAGTCAACAAGGTTCAGACACTTGGGCAGGCAGCCCCAGCTACCCAAAGGCATGCCAAGTGACAGCCCTGGGTAGGAGTTTCCTGCATTGTGTATGAGGCTCAGACATGAAGTTAGCATGTTGAATCTTCATTAGAGAGTATCCTAAGGGATTCTGGGCCCTTACCTTGGCTGACAACATATGGAACTCTGAAGCTAAAATGGCCTCCTGAGTTGTTCTGCACTGGAGTGAAATGGTCTCCACCAGTTGGGTTACTAGATGTGGGTCAGTGAGGCAAAGACAGAACTTTGGTCCAGGTGGACCTTCTGCATCTAACAGCATACTGATTGAAATGGTCTTCTAGTATCTAGGTCACCAAGTCACTGCTTTGGAGGGAGTTCTGGCATGTCATGTCAAG
This sequence comes from Arvicanthis niloticus, assembly GCF_011762505.2. Classification (NCBI taxonomy): domain Eukaryota; kingdom Metazoa; phylum Chordata; class Mammalia; order Rodentia; family Muridae; genus Arvicanthis; species Arvicanthis niloticus. Next base: position 76,357,588 of record NC_047669.1, read on the forward strand.
TGTGTGTGTGTGTGTGTGTGTGTGTGTGTGTGTGTGTGTGTGCATTACTGTCTCCCAGTGTCACTGTGACTATTGTGTGTGCTGTGCACATCTACATATGTGTGTTCAGGGAACTAGAACAATCTCCATACAGTAAATGATGGAGTGGGTATGTAGGTGTTTAGGAGTTAGAGTGAGCTGAACACCTAAGGCCAAGAATAGCTGCCCAGCATAGAGCCAATCTCATTTTCATGTGGTCTATGTGCACTAGACATGAGAGACTGAACATTTTGTCCTATGTGTGAGACCTGAAGTAGTGAGTGATGTCCTGCTTGTAGGCTTTTTCAGCTAGCTACTTCTTCATTCCAGAGTGTGCTATATTCTAGTTAATCTTAGGAACTACAGATGAGAATGGAGGGTTGTCTGGGATGGTCTGAGGTTACCCAGGAAGATGTCCTGCAATCAGAGTCTGGTGTACAATAGCCCAATAAATGCCATCTGTCCATAACAAGCTTGTCGTGTGACCCAGAACTGACAGCTGCATGTTTTCAATGAGCTCAAGAAGTGTATGGACTCAGTTCCAAGTCCTGTGAGATTCCAATCTAGTCTCACCCTTTCTCCACTTGGTAGCTTTGATTGGTTAGCAAGCTTGATTTCAGAATCAAATACCATGGTAGAAGGATGCTGTGCCCACAACAGGCAGCTCACAACCACATGGAATTCTGGCTCTAAGGGATCTGATACATGCACATGTCCATGGCATCTCTTTTGTGGTTTTCCATGAACTTTGGAGGGGGTAATAGTAGTCTCATGTGGGGTCAGATACTCCATGTCATTTGGGATAATAGTATCTTGTATTAGCACTTCTTTATAACGAAGTCACAACAACCACAATAGCTTTAAAAAATACCCATTTGTTTAGCGCATATCTGAAGAGTCAGAAGTCTAACAATTCATACTTGAGTTCTCTATTTAGGAGGTCCACACTGAAATCAGTATGTTAGACAATAGGTTCTTGTCTGTACTTCTGGGGAAGAATTCACCTCTAAGTTTATTTTCATTGCTGCTAGAATTCAATTGCCTGCCTGTGTATAACTGACATCCCTGTGGTCCTACAATGGCAGGTGATCTTTGAAACCCCATCTGCATCCATCATTGTATGGACCCCTCCCCATCTGTGAGCCAGGGGTGGTTCACTGAACCTTCCCCATGGTTCATTTCTCTAACTTCTTCTTCTGAACCAGCAAGAACTATCCTCGTGTAGCAGGCTTATGTGGTTAGGTGAGGTCCACCCGGGTCATTTATTTATTTCATGGTCAACTGACTCTGAAGCCCAAAATCATGCCTGAAAAAAAAATCCCTTCACAGCAGTGTCTAGAGTAATGCTTGGCTTGAGAACAAATAGAAGTGTTATTTGATATTGAATTTAATAACAAATTCAGTGTCATAAATCTTGAGGCATCTTATAATTCTGCCTACCACATTACTATCTAAGGGCATTTCATTTTGAGAAAGGGCTTCAACTCCATATGTAGTCAGGAATGACCCTGACCTTGGGTCCTCCTGCCTTCTCATCCAGAATGCTGGGATTATCAGCATGCACTCTGTTGTCTATTGGGTGATAGCAGAGAGATGAACAATGTGTCAAAAGTGAGGTTTGGGTGAGACTCTAAGAGACATGTCATTACTGATGAAGCAACAGGCCTGTAATGACTGCACCTTTCTCCTGACCCTCAGCAAATCTAATTCCACCAAGGCCAGAGGCAATTAGAATTAACACAAGTTATTTCATTTACATGGGCTTTCAGTGTGGACTATGGTTTCCAGCTGGATTTCTTCACATGATTTTACAGTCATATTCTTCACATCTGTAGCTGGTCCTACGGTTTGGAGAGGAGAGGGGTGTCTTGCAGATGCTCTTCACTACACAAGCCAATTAATAAACCTGACAATAGGAGCTCTTTGGTTGCTCAACAAATTGAAAAACTGTCACACATATTAACTTGGTAGACAGAAAACAATGAATTCTAGTAGAACGATGTGGGAGATTCTGAAGGTTTAGGCATGTTGGTTTCATGTAATGACAGAAGTAACTAGATCTTTCTTCGCTTGTGATAGGTTAGTTTTGAAACAACAGATTTGTCGTTATACAACAATACAACTTTGCTTTGTTAGTCATTATACCAAAGAACTCAGGGGAGTGTGGTACCTTGATTTTTTAAAACTTTGCTTAAGGTTTTCGTTTTCTGTATATGGGTGTGTTTTGCATGCAGGCATATCTGTGCACCATGTACATGCTGTGTCCAGAAGAGGATGTTAGATCAGTGGAGCTGGAGTTACAGCAGGTTACGAGCTGACACATAGGCACCGAGGATCAAAGCTGGGTCCTCTGAAAGAGCATCCTGTGCTCTTAACCACACAGCATCTCCCCAGACCAAATCCCAGCTTCTTTCTGGAACTGCTCTTACTCAGAGTTCAGAAGGCTACATGGCATTTGAGCCATAGGTGTTTTCTGATACAATAAGGTAAGTAAATGTCTGCAGTTGAGATGATTTTAGAGCACGTTTACTGAAGGAATCTGAAGAAGAAAGTAGCGCCAGTCTCTGGACCTTTGTGTACAAGCCAGAAAAAACATAATATAAATGGCTGGAGGTGAAGGGCTTTGTAGCCTCAGGCTTAGATCATTACTAGGAATTGCCGCAGTTTGCAATGGTTCAGGACCCAGGACAGAGGCAGAGATGTGGTTGTATGCCTTCCCGCTGGACTTCAGACACCAGTGCCTGTCATTGCTACACAGGTACAGGCTCCCCCATCTCAAAGAGGAAGCATAAAATTATCTCTCGGTGTTTTTATTTCTCTTCTGATGTGTGTTTTTGCCTTTAGACGCCGACTTCACAGCCAGGGTCATGTAATGGATTTGAAGGCACGTTTGCTCCACATCAGCGAGTTTACAGGAATGGAGAATTCTGCTTGATCTTGCCACTTCCTAGAACCGGAACAAACCATACACCTCTTTTACCTTTAGTGATACATTCTGAGAACAGCAAGGACTTAGTGCTATTAATTAGAGCTGCTGAAATATTCAGAGTTCTTTAGAGGGAAAATATTCCCAGAGATTGTGTTTTTTTTTTAGGTAGTTCTGTTTTCTAGGGATTTAAAAACAAGCCACAAAAAGCAAAGCAAAACAAAACAAAATCCTTTACACACTAACATCTAAGAAGAGCCTACGTCTGCTTCATGTGCTCAGTCTCACTCTACTGAACAGCGATTGTGGGTGGAATTTAGATGCCATCAATTCCGTCATGCTACGTTGTCAACTGCCTTAGGAACACAGGCTGTTTCCTTCTCTGGCATTCCGAGTACAGAGAACAAAGGCCCTTGGATGAGGATTCATCCAACAACAGAGTGGGGCCTGCGTCTGTGTCATGCGTGAAGGGGGTCTCATGCGCAATGGGGGTGAGGCCAGTCTTGGTCTGCAAAGCTACCTTAATGACTTCTACAAGGAACGCTTCCCGTTGTTCATTTCCTCCCTTACTGTGTAATTTGGTGTGATCCTTGAGAAATCAGGGAAAGGCGTGTATGGATGGGCCGGGATTTGCCAAACAGCTAATATCAAAGGCAGAAGGCAGGTGTTTCTGTGTCTGAAGCAAGAACCATTATAGCCCCACCCTCTGCAAGTTGTCCTCTGACTTCCATATGCACCATGGTGTGTGCACACACTTGCACATAATGCACGCACATGCACTCATGCACACACATGCATACAGGAGACAAATAAAATGTAAAAAAATAAACTCAAATGTTAGTATTATTTGTCTACAGTTATATCACTGTAAACACACCTAATCTTATCAAATGTTATCATCATACTGCTGTGGTTTGAATGAAAATGGCTCCTATTGGCCCACAGGGAGTGGCACTACTAGGAGGTGTGGCCTTGTTGGAGGAGGTGTGGTCTTGTTAGAAGAGGTGTGGTCTTGTTGGATGGGTGTGGCCTTGTTGGAGGGGGTGTGGCCTTGATGTCAGAAGTGTGTCCTGGGGATTCTTGGGCTTTGAGGTTTCAGAAACTCAAGCCAGACCCAGTTTTATTCTCTCTTCCTGCTGCCTGCCGATCCAGATATAGAACTCTTGAGCTCCTTCTCCCATACCATGTCTGCCTGCATGCCACTGTTACCTACCATGATGATAATGAACTAAATTACCTCTGAAACTGTAAGCCTGTTCCAATGAAATGTTTTCCTTTATAAGAGTTTCTCTTCACAGCATTAGAAACCCCAACTAAGACATACACTTTGAATGCTGTAAACAGAATTCAGCGTAAATTTATTTTCTCCTTTGTATAAGAACTAATACAATATTTTAGATTTTGCCTATTCACTCAATACTTCAATGTAGTCATTTTCCAAACCAGAAGATAGTCAACTTAGCTGGTATATATATATATATATATATATATATATATATATATATATATATACAGTATGCTAATAAATTAGAATAAATGTTTTAACAAATCAGTACTCTCTTTATTAAGCTGTAGATTCAGTGCAAAGCCCAACAATAATTTGAGCAGAAACTTTTGTAGAAAGTGACCAGTTGAAAAGTCAAAGGCTAGAGCACCAAAAACAATACTGAGAAAGAAACCATGGAGTACACACATGCCGGACTTAAACACTCGCTCAAAACACAAAGGGCACACATGCTGGACTTAAACACTCACTGAAAAGCTACAGCAGTATGCATGATGCACAAAATTGCATTAAAATGCTGAATGTATCAGGGAGAAGCAAAACAAAATACCAAAGTTTGCAGCATAGTTCTGGCAATTTAATTTTGACAAATATGCGAAGGCAAATGAATGGGGAAATCAGAGTCCTGCAGACAGTCATGGAGAGACTGAAGAGCCGCCTATAGATGGATGGGCCTCATCTACATCTGCTCCAGCATGTACAGTCAGCTCAGAATATATCAAAGCCTCTACTGTGGGACACGAAGCATTGGCTTTCATAGGGACACACCATGAAAAACCTTCGTGACTTTGGTTAGTTTTTTTTTTTAACCTTTAAATGTGATATGAAAATGTGACTCATAAAATGATTGATTCAATTTAATTAATTAAAATGAAAAGCTTCTGCTCTTTGAAACACACTTTTAATAAAATAGACAATCCATTGCCAGGGAGAAGTCTTGACATATCAACAGAATCTATCAAGAAATATATATAATTAATATTGTATAATATAATAGATATATACATATATAGGTATATATACACATGTATAAACAACATATAATATACATCATACACATATGCTATATATATAAATATATATTTATATTTGAATTCATATGTATAACAAACTTTTAGCAATACCTGTAATCCCAATACTGAGGAGGTAGAGATGGCAGACTCTGGCTCACTGGCTACCCAGTCTACCTTATTTGGTAAATTCCATTTTAGTTAAAAACCTTGTCTCAAAAAAACAAGGTAGACAGCGTCCTGTGAAATGACACCTGATGTTCTCCTTTGTATTTCATATGCACATGTGAATGTATGCATACACAGCCCACACATGTACACTCACACATACACACACACGCTGAGAGAACAAACTTCTATGATACAGATGACAACAAAGTCGAGTCTCCAATAGTCCATGCCCAGTGAAAGCATCAAGCCCCGAACAGCTGCCTATGCTGGCACCCTGGATTCTCACAGGTGTGATGAAGAAAGAGGACCAGAGATTTATGGCGATGAAATGCTGGAGAGCTGAGCTTGGACAGGCCTGCACTGCATGTTGATTTTGGCAACGGATCCAGGACTGTTTGTATCTTTCAAATGTAGAACTACACAACAGAAAGGGATAATTTTTAATTTATGTAAATCATACCTTAGAAAATGTGGCTTAAAATAAACTAAGGCAAAATGAATACATTTCCAAATGAAGAATACTGGAATAAATCATTGGAGGCACACCTGTGCTACTCTGCTGACAGATGACTCCATACGGTGACTCAGGGCTGCAGGAAGCAGGCCTGGGACTGCAGGTCACAAGGATATCTCTGCCTACTCATTTTGTTTCTGTAATTAGTTTGTAAGCCATGTAACTGTAATATGATGTTAGTACTGTTCATGTGTGATACACGTGAGCATACAGTGTGTGCTGGTGACTCTGAGAGGAGCAATGTTTCCTCATTTCACAGGAAGGAACCCATGTTGAAAAATGTGTATTTTGACCAAACGAAAGGCAGAATAAGGCAAAGATAAAGCTAAGATGCCGGTTGGAAAAATTATGTGTATACTAAGAAATACTAACACAAAAGAGAGTGGCTTAAAAAGAAGGAAGAGGAGGGAAAAGGGAAGGAGAAGATTGCAAAAGGAGAGTTTCCAGGCCTAAATCCACTCAGCATGAGCAACCATGTTAAATGTGAGTTCGCTGAATACTTGTTATAAAAACAGTCCTGGGGACAATGGGACATCAGGGCCTAAGTTTGTGTTGCTTATGAAAGATGTATTTTAAATTCACATGGAAAAGTTGGTTGGATGTAAAAGGATAGATAAACAGAAATACCAGAGGCCTGAATGGTTGCACTAGAGCCACACAGAATAGACCTGGTTGTGAAGAACACATGTGGGGACAAGCTGGAGCGTTGTGTCCTGGTGCAAGGACAGACATAAGCAGACTGTTTGAGCTGGCCTCCATTGTTTGTATTTGTATATAAGATTTGTATCCACCAGAATCGTGCTAGAATTTTGGTGGAAATTGCATTGGATTCGTAGACTGCTTTTGTAGAGTGGCCATTTTCACAGTATTAATCCTGAGCTCCATGGGCATCAGGGGAGGGTCTTTCTATCTTCTGACATCTTCTTTGATTGCTTTTTTTTTTTTTTTAAAGCATCTTCAGGTTTTCATTATACAAATAAATCTCTCACTTCACTTCCTGGCATTATTCCAAGATATTTTTAGGCCATTGTGAATGACACTTTCTTGATTTCTTTGTCTGTGTTTAAGAAGGCACTTTCATGTGTTAACTTTATATCCGGCTTCTTTGATGAATGCGCTTACCATCTACAGAGGTTTTCTAGTGAAGTCTTTAGGGTCTTTCAAACCTAAAATCATGTCATCTGACAATAAAGATGCTTTTTCTTCTTTGTTTGCTATTTTAATCCCCTTTGTCTGGTTCAGTGCTTTCGCTAAGGCTTGCAGGAGTCTATTGAGTAGGAGCCCAGAGTTCGGGCATCTATGTCTTGTTACCCATTTTATTATAAACTCTTTGAGTGTTTTCCTGTGTAGCCAGACATCAGGTGTGGGCATGCTGTAGAGGACTTTATTATATTGAGATAGGTTCCTGTTTCCCTCGATTATCCGGGAGTTGCATCATGAGGGAATGTTAGATTTTTTTCAAAGTTCTTCTCTGCATCAAATGAGATGATCACCTGTTTTTTTTTTTTCCTCCCTTGAGATTATTTATGTAGTGGATAACATCTCCTTATTTACATATGTTGAACACCACATTCCCCCAGACTCGATCATACTGGATATCCACGTGTTGAAAAATGAAGTTGGAGCCTCATCTCTCACTTTCCACAAACCTCAGCACTAAACGGATCAAAGGCTTGAACCTAAGATCTTAAACCCCAAATCTGGTAGAGGAGAAACTGGGGAATTCCACTGCACTCATTGTCACAGGAAAGAACTTTCTGAATAGGGTCACAGCAGCACCAGAATTATGACCAACCATTGACAAACCATGCTGGAGAGCTTCCGTACAACCAAGGACAGTGCTTTCCAAGTAGAGAGGCAGCTGAATGGGGAAAGGTCCTTACTAGGTATATATCTGACAGAGTGTTAGTATCTAAAATATACAGAGAGCTGAAACAGCCAAGTATCAAGAAAACCCCATTAAAAACGGGGCATGGAAGTAAATAGAGCTTTCTCAAAAGAGGAAGTACAAATGTGGCCAAGGAAATGCAAACTAAAACCACTTTGAGATGTTTTTATCTTAGCCTCATCAGAATGGGCAAAATCCAATCAAGCAGGCAACCAACTAACCATGGGAACACACAAAACCCACTTCTATCACCACCACCACCTAAACCCAAACCCAAATGATGGCAAATGCTGGGTGTGGGGGGAGGGGAACACTTTCTCATTCTGGTAGGAATAGAAACCCCAGTAACCACGATGGAAATTGGTGTGGCCATGGCTCAAAAAGCTAGAATCAGGTCTACTACATGATCCAGCGACACCACTCTTGGACAAGTGCCCAAAGGGTTATATATTCTACCATAGAGATATCTGTTCATCCATGTTCATTCATACAGCCTTGATGACTTCTAAGGACAGCATATTGGAGCTGGAGAGATGCCTCAGCAGTTATGTGCGCTTGCCATTCTTGCGGACCTGAGTTCAGTTCTCAGTTCAGCTGAGCAGCTAACAGCCACCTTAATTCTAGCTCCAGGAGATCTGACACCTTTGTCTCACCTTGGGTAGGTGTGTATACATGCACATACACATACATACATACACATAAAAATAAAATAAATCTTAAGAAAATAATAGTATACTAAGCAAAAACAACAAGCAAGACTTCCTGTGACACACAGTTCCATCCCATGAAACCCAGAAGAGCTGACTGAGAGTGTTGAGCTTTGTGAAGACAGGACCCAGCTGCAGGAGGACCAGGGGAACCTTCCTATGGCAACGTGAATACTTCAGGCCTTGATGAATAAAATTTACATGCCTGTACATACTTACCAAACCCACTAGTCACCTTTCTTACTGCTTTGACCAAATATTCAAGGAAAGGTAGCTTGAGGGGAAGAAGACTTCATTTTGCTTTACAGGTTGAGGGAATTGTCCATCATGGCATGTTCACGTGGATATCAGGATGCTTGCCCACACCCGATTAAAGTTCTGTTTGTCCAGGAGACATTGTAGGGTATGTGTGGGTGAAGAAGACTCTTAGTAAAGAATTAGGGTTCATGATATTCGAGGACAAGGGGCAACCTCTTGCCTGTTCTCATCTGTGTCCACACGATCAACAAACATTATCTGAGAGCTTATAAAATTCTCTTATGTTGAGGACCACTCTGCCCCACGTTGGGGGTCAAAATGTCCCAGACTGCTCTGCTGCTCTGGTCCACAGGTCAGGGTCTAGCAAGAGAGAGAGTGGGGGGAAGAAGGGGAAGAGACTCGAAGAATAGAGACAAGCCAGAGGGTCTGTAGTAAAGTCTCGTTTACTGTCTCCCATAGACTATAGTCACCTCCTATTGACTCTATTATAAGGAAATCCTGGGTATTTATAAGCACAAGCAGGAGAACACAAGTGAAGACATTTTACCACGTGCACCATGCAGCTGGGGTCACTAAACAGCAAAATAAGCTATGTGGGATAAACAAGATGTTTGTCAGAATGTGCTCAGCTGTTGTAGGCTGTTGAAAAACAAGTCTCTATCAGGGTATATGGCTTGAGATGGCTGCAAAGTTGATAGCTGCTTTCTAGCCGCTTTCTGCTAAAAGTTGGCTCCCAACACTCTAGCCTTTTGTTCTTCTGCATATGGAAAGTCTTACAGAAAAACAAATGAGCATGGACTGAACCGAGGCAGCACTAAGCAGCAGTCAGGATTTGTTGTGTTTAACAAACACATGGCTGTGCTAGTTATAAGGCTTGGGACTGATCCTTGTAGCATACAGGTGCTGAGTCGGGTTCTGCCATCCACAGAGAAAGGGTGATTTGCCCATCTCAGCCTCAGGCTTAAGTAGGAAGAAACCCATGAGTAAGTAGCATGTTCATTATAGAATTCTAAGAGATTACTGTTGCACTTTCTAGAGCCCAACCCCCCAATGTGAAAATAAATAGCCTTTGTACATCAGGCCGTAAACTCCCCAAGCTCACACTTTCTGTATTTATTACAGACTCCTTGCTGACTTTTACTTTACAGAACACAAACAAACTTGATTAGACTTTGTCTCCCACCGAATGGAAACATGAGGGCTCAAGAAATACCCACTAATTCGGCAAAAAAAAAAAAAAAAAAAAAAAAAAAAAAGGCTGATTTAGAATAAAAATAGTGTTTATTGCATGCGTTGTGTTAGCCACCACAATCCATGAGGAAACCTTTAAATTATGCTTATTGTCTTTTTTTTTTAAGAGAGAAGCAAACCACATGGCACATTTGGATAATTTTTCATTACAGTAGTTGGTTGTGCTGATCCATTTTAATACTGAAGAGAAGATCGATCATTAGTAATAACTTGTGTATCTCTAAGTGCTCGATCAAGCCAGATGACCATGCTACTTCAGCGGATTCTGCCCCTCCTAATGTGGCCCTTGTCTCCCCTCACATCTGCCAACACTCCATTGATTCTGGGGAACATTTTTTTTAAACTAAGTAGTGGGTGTTTTAGGGTCTTCTCCCAATGTGGTTCAAACCAAAGGAAGGCCTTTGCTAGGAAAACAGAAGGGAATGGTCAGTGTGGAGCAGTCATCAGCGTCGGTGCGGTTGATCCTAAGCACTGGAGTAACAAGCCGCTGTAGAGTGAAAAATTATAAAGGCCATTTTATGAAATATGTGTAGACTTTTCACAGAACTCGGAACTGAAAATAAGATTTCAGGCCTTCACATTCCAGGTGAAGGACACTTGCTGGATTACATTCCCCAAGCCTCGCCCAAGGCAGGGAGGCATTCCTCACTACAGATAAAGATGCTATCATTTGGGCTAGTTTCTCTGAAATGTTCCACTGTTCTTGGTTACCCCTCCCTTGGTCTTCCCAGTGCTATGTTCAAAATTTGTAAAACAACCAATCATGTGTAAGCGCTCGAAAATGCCTTCCTCCCCCCACCCCATGCTATAAAAGACCCTTTAACCCACCACACGAGGCCAAAAACCCTGCTCTTGGAACTAAAGAGCTTGTCGTTTTTGACCGCCGGCTCCTCCCCTAATAAACCTCTGCTGATTGCATCCAGGTATGGTTTCTTGTGATTTTTGGGTGGTCGCGATTCCAGAGGCTTGAGGAAGGGTCTCCCGAGTATGGGGGTCTTCACCGCAGGCCGAGGTGCCCAGTTTTTATGAAAGGCAGCAGACTACCCTGCTGCCTTTTACCCTGCTGCACACCAACAAACCCCAGGGCACCCTGGGAAGTTGACTGCCCCGTGGAAACCAGCCATACAGGAAGTAGTAGCTTATCGCTCCTGCTTTCCACCTCTACTGGCTCCTGGCATTCCTTTTATTTTCATGAAATTACATCCATTTGAGACGAGCAGACACCAACCTGCACATAGGTTTTAGTTTGGTATCGCGAGATTGTAGAGTGATGTGGGTTCTGGTCAGCCAGTAAGAACCCGGGTTGCCTATTTGTTCTCAAACGCTGACCACCTATTTCCATAGATAATTTAAGCCGTAGATTTTATGAACAGACCCCAGTTCTGTTACTGAAGCCGGTTGACCCCAGTGATTGTTTTATTCCAATTTACCTAAGTATAGAATGAGGTTTATGACAGTCCTCATAAATAGAGCTACTATGAGAGATCAGACAAGACAGATTTTGGTATGTTCAGACACTCGGCCACATGCACGCCACAGACACACACCTAGTGCATGATGGGAATCAGTTCTACTGTGCTCTTCCTGCCCTGGGGCACTGGCAGAGACTATCTGCTCACACATCATCCCCCACAGTCTCCCAAAGGCTCCTTGCTGTGAGCCACTCTCTCTGTGAGGGGTTCCAAGTGTAAATGCCCTACAAAGATACTCCACAATGGAAGTGTGCAGCTGTGTAAAAACCGACAGATCTGTCACAGCAATCAAATAAAGAACATGTCTGCTGCCCCATGCCCCTCCCATGTAGACAATGCCAACTGTACCGAGTCTCGTCAGGCACATTTTCGTTTTCCAGAATTATATAAACAGAAAATGTATTGCACTCTCCTCTGCCATCCTGCATAATTACCGTCGAGCCGACAGATGTTCTGCCTATCAGTAGCTCACCCCCCACCCCTCCGAATCTGTTACGTGTTTGCATACGGACATTTTGGTTTTCTACCCGTCCAGTGATGGGTCTCAGAAGTTCTGGATAGTTTTCTGGGGATAATATGGTGAGAATTGTGGCTTCTTTAGAAACCCAGTTATAGCCGGGCGGTGGTGGCACATGCCTTTAATCCCAGCCCTTGGGAGGCAGAGGCAGGCAGATTTCTGAGTTCAAGGCCAGCCTGGTCTACAGAGTGAGTTCCAGGACAGCCTGGGCTAAACAGAGAAACCCTGTCTCGAAAAAAAAAAAAAAAAAAAAAGAAAAAAATAAAAAAAAAGAAACGCAGTTATGTTTTTGTTTTAATCCCAGGCTGCTTCCCAGCAGGTGATTATAATTTACCTCATGGACTTTCGGGGGCAGGACTTTAGCCAGCTGCAGGTAGTTTAATTTAATTCTGGGGACTCTGGAGAAGACTCTGAGAGGCCTGTGGCTGCCATTGTTCTGCCTGTTGCTCCTGGTTGCTGTTGAGGTTTGTGAAGAAGGTGGGGATATCCTGACAAGGAAGACTGGATTTGCCCCAAGGAACTCAAAACACTTCTAATCAGCATGAAGAAGTTTGTTTTGTTGGGTGGAAGAGATCCACACCCCCTTTCTCCTCTAACCTTTCTTTTCTACCTAGTTTTGGGGGATTGGAAGGGAGGTAGAGACAGAAGAACCCAATAAAGTATTTGTCTTAGTCAGGGTTCGTATTCTTGCACAAAACATCATGACCAAGAAGCAAGTTGGGGAGGAAAGAGTTTATTCAGCTTACACTTCCACATTGCTGTTCATCACCAAAGGAAGTCAGGACTGGAACTCAAGCAGGTCAGGAAGCAGGAGCTGATGCAGAGGCCATGGAGGGATGTTACTTACTGGCTTACTACACTTGTTCAAGATGCCCTTCATGAGACTTAACCAGAAAACAAAGTCTCTGCTGGGCTTTTCTTGAGACTTCCTTTGTCAATGCAATTAATATAAGTATCTTTACTTTAGCCTCAGGTAGACTCTTCAGACAGGGGCAAAAAGCAGTCACATTCTTTACCAAAACACCACAAAAACAGTCCCTAGGCCACATACTGAAATTATTCTCCTCGGAAACCTCTTGGGCCAGGTCTGCACTGTTCAAATTATTCTCAGCAACAAAGTCTACTAGGTATGACCCCATAGACCCAGTGTTTGAACAAGCCTATGTGGGGCAGGGGGTGGAATGTTATGGTTTATCCATTCTTGGCCCAGGGAATGGCATTATTAGGAGGTGTGACCTTGTTGGAGAAGGTGTGTCACTATGGGTGTGGGCTTTAAGACCCTCATAATAGCTGCCTGGAAGTCAGTATTTTGCTAGCAGCCTTCAGATGAAGATGTAGAACTCTCAGCTCTGCCTGCACCATGCCTGTCTGGATGCTGCCATGTTCCTGCCTTGGTGATACTGGACTGAACTTCTGAACCTGTAAGCCAGCCCCAATTAAATGTTGTCCTTATAAGATTTACCTTGGTCATGGTGTCTGCTCACAGCAGTAAAAGTCTAACTAAGACAGTGCCATGAAAAATAGCACCAATAGGACAATATAAAACAAGCCTCTATAAACATTTACATGTGCAAGCATTTTTATGCATAATGTTTTTTCTTGGTTAATGCTTAGACACAGGGGTTCTGGATCTTACAGTTGATACAGATTTAGTGTTTTAGGAAGTGACCAAACTGTCCTAGGATGTTTACATTTTATGACCCCCCATCCACACAGCGGTGAAAAACTCCAGTTGCTGCTTGGCTTGTCTCTGCCAACACTCGCTCGTCTTTTTAGCTTTAGTTTCCTCGTGGCAAACACAACAAAGTGTGGTCAGCTGTTTCTCGTGTGTTTATTTGCCATCTGGAAATCTCTCATAAAGCAACCGAGTAATTCTCCACTTTTAGAAGTGTGCTTTGAAAAACGTTTTTGCTTTATGTGCATGTGTGCCTGCCTGCATGCTTGTCTGTGCACTGTGTGTGTCTCTTGGGTGTAGAGACCAGAAAGGGGTATCATATCCCCTGGGACTGGAGTTAGAGATAATTGTGAGCTGACATGTGGGTGCTGGGAATCGAACTCAGGTCTTTTGTAAGAGCAGCCAAGGTTTTTTAACTGCTGAGACATTTCTCCAGCTCCTAGAAGTATGCTTTTAAATCCTATTTGTTTGTTTGTTTGTTTATTATATATTCATCATTTATTTTAATTCAAGGCTTTAAGATAATGAAACTTTTTTTTACCCCTCTGCCGATCACCTTTGCTCTTCAAGGGTGACTTTATTACAGGTTTAGGCGCTCAGACGACTCAACAGGAACGCACAAGGTTTTCGTAAGCTCTCCATCCTCCCCGCTGTCTTCTTTCCTAGGACCTCGCCTCAGCGAGGCGCACAGTCTGTAGTCCACGTTTCAGCTCCATCTGATCCATCTCATGGGTTTGGACAAATGTATAATATTCTCATACTGAATACCTGCATCACCCTACAAATCTGACGCTCTCCCTCCCACTTCTCCCCCCCCCCACACCCTTCACCCCAGCCCCTTTTTATGTCTTTATAGTTTTACCAGTTCAAGCATGTGGTGTGGTTGGAATCCTGCAGAGGAGGCTTTTCTGACCTGCTTCCTCCACTTGGATATAGGCTCTCACGGTGGTTCCTACATGACTGACTCACAGGCCTTGACAGGTCATGACTTTCATCAACAAATTTCCCTTGAGTGAATTGTGGAGGCTGTGTGCCTGCCCACCATCTGAAGGGTATCATGACTCCTTCCAGTGTTTTGACATTAACACTGCAGGTATCAGCATGTGAACTTTTGTATGGTCAGAAAATGTCAGCTCCCAGATAAATATGAAGAAACACAACTACTGGACTGTGTGTGAGTTGTATAAGAACCCATAAATCAAAAATAAAGCAAAACAAAACTGTCATACAGATTCCCATTAAGTCCCATTCAGTCCTAACTGCCTCTTCCCAAGCAGATAGCTTTGACCGGTGACATCCGATTATCCGTGTCTCTCTTCATGATCTAGCTGTCTAGATAGGAAATATTTCCCATATTTCAAACCACAAATATTTATTTATTTTTATATTTTCCCTTGGAAGTTTTACATTATGGGTTTTATAAGAAGGCCTAAGATCCATGTTAGAGTTTTATTGTCACTGCTGTTGTTGTTTTGTCTGTAGTAAAATGAATGGTTCACAGTCTCTTTATTTTCTACATGGCCAGGACATGAATGGCTCAGCACCATTTGATGAAAAGATTTCCCTTTAATCATTGGATTGCCCCCCAGACCTGTGCAAACACATAAATAATGCATTTACCGGGATGTAATCCTGGCGCCACCATTATAATCCTCTGCTCGTTCATCCTGATACCAGTACCGCAGCCCTTCGGTTACGATAGCTCTGTAGTTAATGGGATCGCAGCCCTTACTTTTTAATGATTCTATCCATCTTGCAGGATGATGAGAGGAGCCCTGCAGAAACGGCCAGGTAGACCCTGAAAGGATGCTCTCGGCTTCCCGTTTTCCTCTCCGATCATGATGTCTCTAGTGTTCCCCACCTTGTTACACAGACAGCCACTTACACAAGCATGGAAGGCAGTTCCTGTCTTGTGTCTGATCCAAGGCATAAAGTCAGGCTGTGGCCATTAAAAGCTGAGCCGATAGTCAATTCTTGTAGATATTTTTTTATCAAGTTGAGATAATTTTTTTCTGTTCTTTGTTGAGAGTTGTTTTCTGGGGTGGATGCTGGAGTTGCCAATATATCTGTCTACAGAGATGATCACATTTTTTAAAAACTTTTTGATACAATGAGTTATATTATTTTATATGAATTATTCAACATTTTTGGATAAATTATACATGGTCATATGTATTATTTTTAAGCTTTACTCTTTTCTTGGATTGCTTTTTTTTTAAATTTGTCAATTTGATATATATTTTTTAAAGGTTTATTTATTTTATGTATATGTAGCTGTCTTCAGACACACCAGAAGAGGGCATCAGACCCCATTACAGATGGTTGTGAGCCACCATGTGGTTGCTGAGAATTGAAACTTAGGGCCTCTGGAAGAGCAGTCAGTGAGTGCTCTTAACCGCTGAGCCAACTCTCCAGCCCCTGTTCTTTGTTCTTAATTCATGTCTTGGCTGTGCCTGGTCTTCCTCGTCTTTCCTGGGGTCCCCAGAGGAAACCTGGCGTTCTCTTAGTTGGAACCAAGGGTCGTTACGCACAAAGAATCATAAACTGATTCAAGAAAACAGAAAGGTGAAGCACGCCAGGCAGACGTCCTCTGGCCTTGCTCTCCGGGTGTGCAACCCCTCTCCATCCTCACCTTAGTGCTCCCTTTTCTAGTGCTCCCTTTTCTAGTGCTCTCCTTTTCTAGAATGCTCTCTGTAGATCCATGAGTCAGCTCCAGGCAGTTAGCAAGTGACAGGAGCATCTGATCCTCTTATAACTCAGCATGTCTCACCCTATAACGGCCATTAGAATTATCTGGAAGGATTGTCATTACTGGGACTCTGTGTGGAGTTTTCTCACATTTGGTCCAGGATGAGGCCTTGCCTGGGAGGGGGCAAAGGTGCAAGAATACCACACTCCTGTGAGTGCCATAAGCCAAAGCTCTTAGGAGGAGCCTCCTCTCAAGTAGATGAAACTGAGCAGGCTTTGGCCTGGTAACCATGGTTACCATGGGTATCTCTCTCCCACTCCCAATAATTCCTCAGTGAGAGAATCCTTAGCTCACTGAAGAGTGAGCAGGAAATGGGTGGGGGTGATTCCTCCCAGCCTTGAGTTGAGGCTGGGCAAAGGGATTGGTCTGCAGACTGAGCTTGCAGAGTTGTGTTCCATGGCTCCCCAAGGCCCCTGATACTTCCGTCCCATTAATAATCGTCTTAAAAGAAGGTGATGTCTACATTCACACTGCTTCCTCTTACCTCCTTGTAGACTGTGCTACAAAAAGGGAGGAAGCCTTTGGGATGGGAGAAAGTTAGAACTTCTCTTTTACTGTGAGGACCTCTGGGAAGTGACTTGTTAGCAGTCTACAGCCTTGGTTATTTTGGCTCTCTTGATCCTACCACAGGGGTAAGGTGGGCAGATCATTCACCATTTTCTGAGTGATTGACACTCCACCTCCATCTGCTCCAACTAGAGATCAGAAAAGCAGACCATGCCTTTGTCAGAGGTCTTCCATGGCATCTCATAGGTGGATACTGTAAGAGACTTGGGGAGTCTACAGCCAGTGACTGACTGTGAGGCATTGGGATTCACTACAACCCTGGGCCTCAGTTTACTCACCTATGAAACAGACATAAATTTTAGCATCTGTTTCTGTGACCTTTTATGGAGAAAGAGTATTTGCATCTCAATTTTACCCTCTTTTGGGAAATTCATAATAAATGGGGTTTTTTTGGGGGGAGGGGTTGTAACAAATCTTCCCACAATCAGTAAATGAAGTATCTGTTGATTTCTGGGTATGACACTTACTGTTGAGAGAAAGCATTTGTGTGACCAGAATCACACAACTGCCATGGCAGGAAAACAAATGAGCAGTAGATTATTTGAGTGCCTTGCCTTCACCTTCCTGACAAGGTCAAATGCACAGACCTAGTGGTGCCTGTTCTCAAAAAAAGTAAGATAGCGAAGGTATAGACCTGGACTGTCAACAAACACTTGCTCTAAGTCACAGGTTGCATGCACTGTGACTGCAGCCACCACATGGTTTTGTGCCTGCGCACAGGCCAATCAGATTTGGCCACCGGGAGATTCAGAATAGGAACAAAAGAATTAGTCTTTCATCCCCAGCAGGGGAAGAGGGGATCATCATGGTGGCACAATTGCATGTTGGAGTCGGTGACCTCAGAATGGAGCTTCACGTGTAGTACCATGGAAGACCTCTGACAGAGGCATGGTCTGCCTTCCTGAGCTCTAGCTGGGGCAGATGGAGGTGGAGTGTCAATCACTTGGAAAGTGGTGAATGATCTGGAATGTTCCACTGACATTCCTTTGAGAAGCATCAGAGATCCTGCCCTCCTGGGCTGGAGAGATTTTTTGCAGAGACCTCTGGGAAGCCTTCTCAGCAGGTAGGGTTCACAGGAAACTTCTCCCTAGGAAGAAAGCTTGGAGGTGGGGGCTGGGCATTTCCACCGTTTAAGAGGGGGCTCCTACCTCTGGACTCTGCTCGTTATGACCTGATTCCTAGTTCTAAATGAGATTTGAAGGCCATTAGGAACCTTCTTAGTTATTAATGGACATTCTCTAAGACTTCAGGTCCATAGGTCATCTCAGGTAGTGGCAGATAGGTAAAAGTAGAAAGATAAACCTGTGCTTCCCATTTGATTTTGATGAGCAATTAACAATGGATTTCTTTGATGCCATCTTATCTATGATACTTTTGGTTCACTAGAAATCCCAACTCATATGTGTGTGGGGGGGCATTGTTTTGGGGGTATGAGGTAAGGCTGTTGGCTTTCCATGTGCAGTCTTTGGTGACAGGAATGTCCCTTTGGTCTTTGTCAGAGCACAGTGCTCCCTTCTTGTGAGTCTAACTCTTCTCTTTGAATTCTGTACAGAATTCTGTTTGTAGATCTAACTACACCCCAACACCACATTTGCATTGGTTACTAAAGTACAAATTTCTGGTTTCTTTGGAAACTCAGTTTTGTCATGTGGTATTTTTCTGGAAATTGTCTTATGAGAGGATGTTTTGCTAAGATCAGACACATGGTGTTTTTCTGGAAGTTGCCTGGAGAAAGGGTATGTGATGTTTTGCTAGAGCAGAACTTTAAGAGAACACGTGATGTTTGGAAAGAGTATAAATACAACCCAGCAGACAGTGGATGCTGCTGCTGTGTGGTATTGGTTCACCTTGCCAGTCTTTGCTGATCACTGCTTATCATGACTTCTGTCTTAGTCGGGGATTTTTATTCCTTCACAAAACATCATGACCAAGAAGCAAGTTAGGGAGGAAAGGCCTCTTCTTTCCTCTTTTGTAAAGTTGTAATGGCAGGAATGCTTACCTCCTTCTGGGCTACCAGGACAAAGGAAACAAAAGATAATGATCTTGGCTTGGGTATAGCCAATAAGCTACAGATATAAGATTATCTATCTATCTATCTATCTATCTATCTATCCATCTATCTATCTCTATAACATAGATGTAGATATATGTTTGTGTGTCTCTGGAGTATCCATATGAGCATGTATGTGTGTGTATGTGAATGTCTCTCTGTGTTATTATGTGTGTGTGTTAATGTGTATGGGGGATGTCCATGTGAGTATGAGGTGTGTGTGTAAACATGTGGTGTATGTGTAGTATCCATGTGAGCATATATGCATGTGAATGTGTCTGTTGATGGTATCTCTGTGAGAGTATTTGTACACATGTATTTGTATGTGAGTGTGAATGTGTGTAGATCTGTATGAATATGTGTGTGAAAGTGTGTATGTATGTGTGAATGTGTGTGCACACACACATGTGTGTGGTCTGTATATAGGACATAGGTCAACCTCTAGTGTCTCCTATTTTGCTTCATATTATGTTTTGAAACAGGGTCTTTCACTGAACCTGGAGCCCACCAATCAGCCTGGACACCTGGGGAACTACAGGGATTTGCCCATTTCTGCCTTCCTGGTGCTGTGACTATAAATGTGAGCCACCATGCCTGGCTTTTACATGTGTGCTAGGGGATTTAAACTCAGGTCCTCATGCTTGCCTGGCAAAAGTATCATTGAAACATCTCTCCAGCTTCCAAATTATATTTTTTTATCATTCTGATTTAATTTCACATAGACACTACAAGATCAT
This sequence comes from Arvicanthis niloticus, assembly GCF_011762505.2. Classification (NCBI taxonomy): domain Eukaryota; kingdom Metazoa; phylum Chordata; class Mammalia; order Rodentia; family Muridae; genus Arvicanthis; species Arvicanthis niloticus. The sequence goes on from NC_047669.1 coordinate 76,377,383, forward strand.
AGGCCTTCCAAGGAATGCTGTTTGGATTTCTTCCTGGAAAAGCTTCCAGATATAATACAGAGATGCCTGGTTACATTTAAATGGCAGATAAATAAGCATTTTTTTAGTATAACTCATGCAATATTTGGGATATACTTACATGAAGTTTTTGTTGCCGTCGGTATGTGGGCTTTAAATCTGAGCTCCCTGCTGTTGTATTTGGTGAATATATATCCTGTTGAGAAACCTTCCAGTAACGGGCTCCTTCCTGGTAGGAGAGTAGGAATTACATGGCTCCCATGTCCTACTAGCTGGGTTTTGTGGTGGGCATGCTTGTTGGCTTTGTGTCATTTTGGAAGAGGGACTTCAGTTGAGAATATGTCCCCACTAGACTGGCTTGTGGGCAAACCCGTGGGACATTTTCTTGACTGATGATGGACGTGGGAGGGGGCTCACTGTGGGTGGTGCCATCCTTAGACTTCTCGTCCTTAGTGCTGTAAGAAAGCAGGCTGAGCAAGCCAGGAGGAGCAGTCCAGTAAGCAGCACCCCTCCATGGCCTCTGCATCAGCTCCTGCCTCCAGGTTTATGCTTTGTTTGCGTTTCTGCCCTGACTTCCTTTAACGAGGAACAGTGGTATGGAAGTGTAAGCCAAACGAACTCGTTCCTCCCCAAGCTGCTCTTGGTCATGGTGTTTTATCACAGCAGATGAAAGCTTAACCAAGACAGTGGGGTACAGAATATGTTTATGTTGCCTATAAAGCCTTGGCAGGGCAGACACTCACACCTGCCTCCGTATTCAGTCCCAGATAATGGAAGCACAGAGACAGAGAGGAACAGGGTGATTCAGGGACCTGTAAAAAGTGACTCCAATTTGGCCGACTCCAGCTGGAAAACAAAAGCCCAGGCTGCTTTGTTCTGAGAGGACAGAGGCAAAAGAAAAATCAACAAAAACAAGCGGCAGGCACATCTGAACGCCTGAGCGTTTATTTAGCCCTTGGAAATGCCTTAATGTGGGGCTAGATGCTCTGTTTTATAAATCTGTAATTACAAGTAGTTTGTGTCGCAGTGATTATAAAATTGCTCTCTGTTTATTCAGGAACTAAATGGCATTAATTGGAGAGTGGAGAAGTGATGTTACTTAATTAACCTGAGGTGGTAGCCTCTGTTGAAAAACCTACAACTACCAGCGCAGGTGAGTGAGTGACCCTGGGCAGCCATGTTCTGCTACTGAATGGGCTTTTAAAGGCATCAGTGGCTGGTGGCTCAGTAGATGCTCCTGGTGAGAAGAAGGCTAGTGACCGACTAGGCTGTGAAGCTGGAAAGAGCCTTACTCGCAAAGGTGACAATATGGAAAGGCATATCCCAAAATAATAAGGCTCTCTCTCTCTCTCTCTCTCTCTCTCTCTCTCTCTGGTAAGCTTTTTTATTCACTTTATTCATAAGTATGATACTCCAAAATAGTGGTATAAGATAATGTACACAAGCCAGTAACATTCTCACACCGTCTGCAAGTACTACATAGGATACATGATTCTGTAAGCTACATTTCATACTTTTAATTAGCTAGTTGATTAATTATAATAATTTTGTGTCTGTATGAGGTGCGTGTATGTGCTCATATGCACATGTGTACAAGTACACACTTTTGTGTGTTACTGTGAAGGCCAGAGGCTTAGTATTCTCCTCAGTCACTCTCCACCGTGTTCATCCTTTGAGATGATGTCTCTTAGTGAATCTGGGGATCACCAATTCATCTAGACTGGCTGGCCAGAAAGCTCCAGAGGTCAGCCTGTGCCTTTCAGCCTGTGTAAAGCATTAGGCTTACAGAGAAGAGCTGCCACATTTAGCACAGGTCTTGGGATCCAGACTCAGGTCCTCATGCCTGCCGAGCAAAGCACTTGACCCATTGTGTCACCCCCCTGCCCCGGCTTTTCACACAGTGAGCTGTAGAGTAAGTAGGTCTGAGGAAGCAGAATCACCATAAACCAGTGAGGGATGTGCTGCACTGTGATGTAATCGTGTACTCTACCATTGATAGAATTGTATGTGCTCTACCATTGATAGATTTGTATGCAGTCTACCATTGATAAATTTGTGTGCAGTCTACCACTGATAGACTTGCATGCAGTCTATCACTGATAAAATCGCATTTCTGTGACACATGAATATGCATTGTTGACTTAGCTCCACAAATTTTCTTATAGGAATGTATTGTATATTGAACATAATCCCCCTGCCCCACGCCAAAAGGGATTTCTTGCCAGCCTTCCCATCACCCCAGGTCCCTATTCTCTACCAACCCTGCAACTCTCCATTCACCCTGGTTATCAGCTTCCCACCCTCACAGAGAAGGGAGGTTTAGGAAGGAACACCGTAGGCTGCAGCCATCTAGGAGCCAGAACAAGGCTGAACAGAAGCCAGGAGAAGTGTGATGGAGAGAGAGCTCGGCTTTGTGGTCTCGCTGCTCTCTTTCCTCCTATTCAAGTGGGGATTTTATTCTTCGTGCTGATTTCTTTCTTCCTCTCTGGAATTGTCTTATGTAATTCCGGCTAGTGAAGGAGCCAAGCTTAATTTGATGGCATGAAAAAAAATGCACCTTTGTTTTCTTAAAAAGAACTAATGTTTGCTTGTCTCTTATTTATGAACACAATAAACAGCTCTACTGGAGGGAGACAGCGAATGCACTGGAAAGGGCGACGTATTTATAACACTGTGATTGTAACATTAGGAATGGGCAAATTAAAACCATCCCTCAGCGCTAGGGATGCATGCATGTGTAGAACCCCTGTGCATGTGTTTCAGACTCTTCTATAGGGTTGTTCTCACACTGAGCGCCTCGGCAATGGGGGAATTCCATCTGAAGCTGATGTATTTAAAGAATCATGTGTTCTCATGAATGAGCAGAAGCAAAGCAGGAAGCCTCAAAGCTTCTGGCTTCTGGAAGCTTTATGATTTGAAAATGTGGTCATACACCTGCCTCACAGGGCCTCACTATCATCAGAGAAGTTACGATAGCAGTCAGCCTTCAAATGTTGAGTGGATCACCCAGAAGTCCTACTCATAGCTACTGCAGTAGAGAGAAAATGAGCACATATTTTAAGAGTTATAAAGCAGGATGTTTGTCATTCTTGGGGGGTGGCAAGTGAGAGACTGAGGGAGCAAGAGAGAAATAGAGAGACAGAGAGAGGCAGAGAGCAAGAAAGAGAGTGAAAGAGACAGAGAGAGGCAGAGAGCAAGAAAGAGAGTGAAAGAGACAGAGAGAGCAAGAGAGTGAGACATACACACCCACAGAGAGAAAATGAGTGAAACAGAGAGATAGAGAGCAAGAGACAGAGACAGAGACAGACAGACAGACAGACAGACACACACACACACAGAGAGAGAGAGAGAGAGAGAGAGAGAGAGAGAGAGAGAGAGAGAGAGAGAGAGAGAGAAAGAGAATATCCCACACCCTGACACTGGTTTCAGCATTTGAATCTTGGTTGGTGGGCAGGGGGAGTGGGGATGGTAAATTTACAGATGCCATGTAAACCAAAGCTCAATAAAACTGATCGAGAGAGAAGATCAAGTCTAAGGAGAAAACTGAACTTTCAGTGTCACTCAGAAGGGAACTGGGTAGACTGTACAGATATTTTGCGTGAAGCTCATTTACTTTCCTGGGGTGGATGCTGGCTGAGGGTATTTCAATTTTTTGTTAATAAGATTTGTTCCACTTGATTAATAGAGACCTTCAGCTTCTCTGCTAAGTGTGGATGAAGCAGAGAGGAAGGGTGGAGGGCCTTGGCCAAACCTGGCAAACACAATGCATGTCTGAGCGGTGGGGAGTCCTGCACAGAAGGGCGGGAAGCTGAGCTCTGACAGCATCCAGTCTTGTCAGGCCGGATTGCTGCTTTTGCCTACTTATATAAAATTCTAGCATAGGAGAAGGGCTGCGTCTGGAAAGCAGGGGCCGGGCTGGGTAGGACTGTGTGCAGGTGGACTCTTGGTTGTGCTGTCTAAGACCAGCCAGGCTTCTGGAACAACAACTTTGGTGGCTTAGAAATAGTAGGTATTCACTGCTCACAGTGTTGGAGAATGGAGAGACCAAGGTTGTGGCACTGTCAGATTTGGCATCTGGTGAGGTTTCACTTCTGGTTCCCAGAGGGCATCTTCTTGCTGAGTTCCTGTGTAGCTGAAGGGCTGTGGGAGCTCACTGCGTCCTTCATTTGTAAACATACTAATCCCATTCATAAAACCTCCATCTTTGAGGCCCAGTGACCTCCTCCCAGAGGTCCCACCCCATGACATCACACGTGGGGTCTCAGCATTTGAATCTTGGTTGGTGGGGGGATGGTGGGGATGGTAAATTTACAGATACCATTTAAACCAAAGCTCGATAAAACCGATTTTGAAAAGAAATGCCAGGTGATTAGACAAATGGTAGCCATGAGCTCATGGGGGGGGGGGCAGGCAGATGTGAGCTTTTGCATCACAAACCCATCACTTGTGAGCTGAGAGGCAGATGTCTGACAGCTGCTTATCCTGACTAAGCACTGTTTTACCCATTAGTGCCAACCTTCAAAGATTGCCAAGAGCTTCAACGGTGGGCACCAAGCAGGAACAGAGTAGCGCCAGGCAGTATTGCTTTCAACTGTTTCCACACATTTCCCTTCGCAGGTGTCTCTTGGGTAGTGTGATACAGCGTCGAGAGAACTGGATCTTGAGGTGGGATATTTGGGCTGGAGGTTTCTTAGCTCCGTGTCTGCAGTGGGCGAGCAGAGAGTGGGTATTGATGCTCAGGGGTAGTGTGATATAACTTGGCTGTGAAAATCAAATGTGACAATGGAGGTGGAAATTTCCACAGTCTCACAAGACTCACAGTAGGAACCAGCTAACCGGATCATGTGTGAGTCTCCCTTTCTTTGTTATGCTCCTGGAGTTTCTGGTCACAGAGATGAATCACCCTTATTATTATAAGGAAAAGAGTAAAAGACACCGTGGGTCTGGGGTAAGCAGTTGGATATTGCTTTGAACATGGGGCCTATGAATAGGGATAATTAGGGACAATGATGCAATTTACATTCTGAGGCAAGAGAGAGAGAGAGAGAGAGAGAGAGAGAGAGAGAGAGAGAGAGAGAACTAATTACACCATGATAACTGCTATAGGTGGGGACGATCTGGGCAGATGGAAGACAATTGCTCAGCTATACAAAAGGAATGTTTAAGTAATGTTCACCCTGTGCCACTGAAGAATAAAGGGCTCTAGTTTGGGGACTTGGTCCAGTGGGTAAGGCACTTGATGTACAAGCATGAGGACCCAAGTGTGGATGTTTAGAAACTACATAAAAGCTGGATGTGGTGACATGCAGCTGTAACCCCAGAATGGGATAGGAGAGAAGCAGGTCCTGGGACTCACCAGCCAGCCAGACTAGCAAAGAGTAATAGGGGAAGACACCCACCTCCAGTATACATGTACATGCAAGTCATACACACACACACACACACACACACACAGACACACAGACACACCACACACACTCACAAATACTTTCACACACACCACATACACACACAGAGACACCACACACTCACACACACTCACACACTCACACACATACATACCACACACACACTACACACAAACATACAGACACACACACATACAGACACACACACCATCCAAACAATAAATTAGCCACTGGTTGAAGGTGGCTTTAAGGTATCTAATAATCAGATCTCAGAATTAATAGAATATGATCACCTTTGCCCTTGGATCCTGGAATTCAAGAGAGTCCATATTAAGCAAGACCTGCTCAGCTGTGATGAAAGGGTTTCCAGTAGCAACGAATATAAACTCATTCTGGATTTGAACAGTCACTGTTTCTGTTCAAAGTTTCTCTACCTGAGAACTAAGCCCTCCAGGAGTCTTCCTCCCCATGACCACATGAGGTCTGGCTTTGATGTTGCAGAAATACTTCTTTAGAAGAGAAGAAGCTCAGAAGAGTCAGTGTCTTCCTTAGGTGTTAAAAATAGCAAGCATTCGACCCTAGGCTGTTGATTAAAGGATGTTATTTAAACACCCTGAAGCTTGTGCCTTTTGATGATCACAATGAAGACTTTTTTGGACAAATATCATCAATGAGTAATAAATTTATGGAAGACCATGGCTTGAAACATCTCCTTTTTGATCATTTATTAACTGCAAGGGGTGAATTATTACTGTACGGAGGAGAGTCCACATAATTCCTTGCCAAGGTGACAAGTGAACACCTTTGGAAGGGAAGAATGGACATAATGTGCCAGCCATAATGCGCCTATTGCACATGCCCGAGAAAGGGTCATGCCACAACCCGGCTGGTGCTATGTCACAATGGAACATGAAGGAGACACACTTTGAACACTTAGTAGGGAACAAATGACCAATATTCTAATGCCACTGTCACAATGATAAAGAAATCCTAGGGTCAATAGCCCAAGGAAATGATAAATAAAGTTAATACATGACAGTCTACTGGGTCATGTGTCAGAGGGAATATTCTGCAAAGGATGCATTTTTGACAATTGGTAAATTAGAATATAATCTTTATCTAGACAGATGTATTTTATCAGTGTCAAATCTTCTGAACTGATGACTTCTTTAAAAAAAAATAACATTTTTGGGAAGCACGTGTTGAAGAGGAAAGAAATGGCAAGGCATGATGTGTACGCATCTGCTCACAGTCGCTTCAGAAAACTCAAAGTTCGGGTGAGTGCGAGTTTAGAGGTCACAGGCCAGTTTGTTTGGAGTAAATGTCACGTAGCATTGTAGCGGTTAGGAAGCAGCGTCGTTACTACTTGCTCAGTTTGGCCAGGTTTACAGCGAGGAGCCAGAGTAGGGAGTGGCGCAGAGTGGACGACGTCCAGTGTGCAGCTTGATGAACAGAGGATCACGAGAGCACTCACAGCTGCAGACAAGGTGGGTGTGAGCAAGGCTCCAGTGATTTCTAAAGAGATCAGCACATTAAATAGAAATGTTCTGTTTTGTGCTGGGACAATACAAATGGTGACTTGAGGACAAGGCCCTGTTGGTGAAAGCCCCAGTGGGTGCCAATGTCCACTCACTTGGAGGCTTTCACTCAAAGGGTAAGCTCCTAAATAAAGTCTATATGGATGGGAAACATCATCCAGTTACCAGGTTTGAACAGCCCAGGAAAGCGTTTCTGCTGGTTCAGCCACATGGGCACTGATTTAAGCATGGTCCACGGGAGGCCAACTACACCTTGAGCTAACAGCAGAACTTGTCCATCCAGAGCGATTTTGCACAGAAGTCTGAAAGAGTCCCTGCATGGATCTCTGGAGTGTGTTGTTCATTAAGCTATGAGACTGAAGCCCAGGTTGCAAATGGAGATCTTAGGATATTAGTGTTGTAGCAGTTTTCTCCAGGATTAAAATCTGTTTTCGAGGCAAGCTTGCTAATACACAGGCTGTTAAGAGGGAGGTGAGACAACTGAATATTTCAAGACGGGATGCTTACAGGAAGTAAGCCAACAGGATATTCTGAGGGAAGCACAACACTCCATCCTACAGTAACCCAAATTCAGGAAATACTCAAAATAGCCTCAGGAAGTCCATGAAACAGATCATAGTCACTAGGTCCTCTCCCTAAGCATATGCAAGCAGTGAGCACTGCAGACACTCTCAGACCATCTGGGCTTCCTAGAGGAGGCTCCAGAGAAGCTGAACAGTTTGGAATAAACAGCAGCTGATCGACATGGACCAAAGATCAGCCTAGCTGCCTGGGAGAGGTTCAGAACAACTGAGTCACTTGTAAAGGACCCGTCCACCTTCTTTTTGTGCAGCCTGCAGGTTGTGCAGTACAACCTTGTTTCCATTTTCATGAGCCATCACCCATGCTGGGCTTTGCTGTTGCAGCTGTCTTTGAGTCTTTTCTTCTCCTATGAATAACCTCCCTGTCATAGTCCTGTAAGCAATCCCATTGAAACTCACTGGTTCACCAAGTTAGACTTCGGTGCTGTACTGGCTGGTTGTGTGTCAACTTTACACAAGCTGGGGTCATCACAGAGAAAACAGCCTCCCTTGAGGAGATGCCTCTATGAGATGCAGCTGTAAGGCATTTTCCGATTAGTGATCAAGGGGTGAGGGGGAGGGCCCATTGTGGGTGGTGCCATCCCTGGGCTGGTAGTCCTGGGTTCTATAAGAAAACAAGCTGAGCAAGCCAGGGGAAGCAAGCCAGTAAGTAACATCCCTCCATGGCCTCTGCATCAGCTCCTGCTTCCTGACCTGCTTGAGTTCCAGTCCTGACTTCCTTTGGTGATGAACAGCAATGTGGAAGTGTAAGCTGAATTAACCCTTTCCTCCCCAACTTGCTTCTTGGTCATGATGTTTGTGCAGGAATAGAAACCCTGGCTAAGGCAGGTGGTATCGGTACTTTAGTCTGTCAGTTTCCTATCTTGGGTGAGGAGACATTTGTTTATGTCTTCAGGAACAGTGGAGTATCATACCACAGCTAGACATGCCAGAGATATGAGAGGTACACTAAGGAATGTTGTGGGTTCTGTATGGAACTAGCCTAAGAGAAAAACCACAAGAGCCACTGGGGCACACTGGATGCCAGGCATAGATATAGGCAGTTTGATATTTTTACCACAAGGGTTTGATGTTGCTTTGATCTAATCTTCCCATGCTAGCCTCCCATCCCTCCTTCTGTAATGGGGATGTTGACTCCATGCCATGGTAGGATGGGAGAATGTACCTTGTTTTTCTGATGCTACAAGGATGTGTGTGTGTGTGTAAAGCTTATAGGCAGATAAATGCCAGGGAGTCTGACCCCTTTGGGGACCTGAGTTTCTCTAGATTGATATTGTTGAAGATGGAACCTTAGTGTTTTACAAATTACAACTCTAGCTGGCAATACCAAGTGACTATCACTGAGGAAGGATCACCTTTACAGCACACCATGCTGAAGTTACTGTCTCCCCAAAGCCACATATGAGTTTCATGGTAGACCAAGTATTGAAACTCGAGAAGGCCTCATCCTAAAGTATGTGAGCTGTCAGGTATCAGGGTGGGCAGCCAGCACAGTGAGCTCAGCTGACAGCAGCACTCATGCCTTCGTCCTTCCCAGTGATGTGTAAGTAAGAGACAGAAGAGGAGGTGACAGCTCACTAGAGTTCTATTTTCCCCAGAACAACACCAGATAAAGGTCAAGGGCACAGTGTATACAAAAGCCAGTTAACTGTGAAGGAGTCTTTGGTGAAGGTCAAGGGTACAGTGTGTACAGGAGCCAGTTAACTGTGATGGAGTCTCTGGTGAAGGCCTCCTCTCCATGGCTGTTGAGGACTAGAACAGGAGGAGGCCTGAGGACTGGGAGTTGGAACATCACTAGAAGGGAGCAAAGATCTTCATCCAGGATGCTAGCAGGAGGTCCTGGTGGAGCTATAGCTGGGCATCTAGGCATGCAGATGTGGGTAAGGTGGCTGGCCTAGTAGAGTCAGAGTCCTTGGTTGTAGCTCTTCCACGCTGTGGCAGTTCTCTGAGTCACCAACTGGATCTGATGTCAAGAGGGACTTTCCCAAGAAGCACATCAGGACAAGTCCTGTTATGTCAAACTTGACCATGCAGGGATTTCTTTTTTTTTTAACCTGGAGATGTCTTGGTATTAATTTTGAAGAGAAAATCTGTGCTAAGTCTGAGTGGATGTCTTCCAGGAGAGGTGAGTTGATCTTTCTACTCACAGGAGCAAGCCCACATAGGATCCTGGGATTTCGCTCTAAGAATGCCCAAACTCAAGTTCTTCTCAGACTCTGAGAGTCCTCCCTGCAGGCACAGGATGGTGGGTGAGCTGGGCACCTGTTGTAGCAATGCATCCTCATTCAGTGGTTGTATGAATGCCTCCTGGCACCATGCTCTGTATCTCCCAACTTCCGTGTAGGATCTGGGGTTGGTGAAGGCTTCTAACTGTGTCATGCCCCAGTGTTCACCACATCAGTCATCACATGTGATGAGGCAGATCGCACTGTGGAGAGCTACAGAAGAATACCCTATACTTTTTCCAAGATACAATTTAAATGTACTCCAAAACAAGTGAGCCAGATGTAAATTTGATTTTAGAACTCAAAGGTAGTGGACGACATCCACAAAGATGCCTCATTTTCCAGAGAAGGAGGCGTGTCCTTGGTAACTGTGGAAAGACATTACAGAACCAAGATATGGGGACAGAGAGAGCCCGTGTTAAAATTGGGCTATCAGTCTTGTTCAGTAGCTTTGTCACCTCAGGCAAAGAACTACAGCAAGGTGAAGGCTTCCTTGCTTGTCATTTTGTGGCTTTAACAGAACTTCCTTGCCAGGATTGTGGAGAGGATTAAGAGAAATGGTGCTTTAAAAAATGGGGCCGTTTGGATCGCCTTAGCATTTTCAGTGTGCAGTAGATGTAACTATAAATTCTTGTGCATGTGTGTTTGCTTATGCACACACATTATACATTTATAATCATTCTATATAAATGTATTTCATAAATTCCCCCATGTATGCTGTTTTACACATGTATACACATAAAATATACATATACACATATTGTATACATAAAGACATATATAAAATAGCATACCTATGCATATACTGGAAGTGTGTATAAGTCTGTCTGTAACCAAACTAGAAAGTTAGGTAGAGGAGATAACTTGGGCAGGATTTGAAAGGAATTACTCATTGAAAATGTGGCATAAATTTAGACATTGAAGGGGGTAAAATCAGGCTAATTTTTTTTTTTAGAAGACACACATGTCACAGGATTGTATTTGTTAGGTTCACTTGCTGTGGAGTCAAGGTAGGCGCTTCCCTAATTTTAACATTTTCACAGTGTCTGGAAGTAAGGAATAGAAGGTGCTCATGGATTATGTTGCTAGCATTGTATATGTGTGTATAGATGCGTGTGTGTTTGTGTCTCTGTGTGCAAATGTGTATACATGTGTGTGCATATATGTGTGTCTCTCTGTGTGTATACAGGTGTGTATGTGTGTTTGTGTCTGTGTGTGCAAATGTGTGTGTCTGTGTGTGTGTGTCTGTGTGTTTGTGTGTATATGTGTGTGTGTGTCTGTGTGTGCATATGTGTGTATATGTCTTATGTGTGTATAGGTGTGTGTATGTGTGTGTCTATGTATGCATATGTGTATATATGTCTTATGTGTGTATAGGTGTGTGTATATGTGTGTATGTGTGTGTTTGTGTCTGTGTGCGTATGTGTATATGTGGACTTGTGTGTATGTGTGTGTGTGCATGTGGATTTGTGCATGTGTGTGTGCATGTGTGTGTTTGCATGTGTGACATGTGTATGTGTGCATGTGTGTGTGCATGTGTGCATGCATATGTGTGTATGTTTGCATGTGTGCATGTGTGTGTTTGCATGTGTGACATGTGTATGTGTGCATGTGTGTGTGTGCACGCATGTGTGTGTTGGACTGGGACAGGGCCCCTTCTCTCTCAGTTTCCTCTTGTCAGCCATCCCTTCTTTCCTCACTGTCTCCTCTATGTCCATCCCAAGCCTCACTGCCCACCATTTTCTTGGTTGAGCCTCTCGCCTCCTTGACACCTACATTTATTCATTTTGTAGCTTAAAAGAAAATAAGAAGAAAAGTACTGTGTAGCCTAAAAGTTCTTCCCTGCTGGCAGTATCTGTCTGTGTTCAAAAATAGTCTGGAAATGTGGGTCATGTGAAGGATGGCCATGAAAGGAAGGGGGTTCTGACTCTGCTCACCGGGGCTTGAGGGCTCCATCCACACAGCCTGAGGGATGCAGAGGCCAACAGTGGTAGAAAAGCCCTGGGGCTGCCATGCTCCATCTGACAGGTTTCTGGCATGTTCCATGGAGTCTCCATGAGGCCCTCAGGCCTGGGTACTACATCCCCACCCCCCTGCCTGGGTGGAAATGTTCTCTTCCCATCCTGATCCAGCTTCTACCTTTTCTCGAACCCACCTTGGAGTGCTTGAGAGTTTTAAGCAGGCAGAAATACCTCCACTTTCAGAACAGTTAATAAAAAACGTTCTAGACCAAGGCTATAAAGCGAACCCCCCGTGAGCCTACACTAGCAAAGGCAGGAGAAGACATTTGGTAGAGTGTCTGCCGCAGGATGTTTCCCGAGGGTGGTGACCTGCGAATGATGGACACCCTGGTTTTTCTTTGCTCTTACATATGCCATGGGCTTATTTGGGGGGAAACATTCCAAATGTTAATCTTTAAAACCATCAGTGTGAAGACAGACTGCAGGATGAGAGGAGCTGTGAAGGAGGCAGTGCAGACTGTGGCATCCCAGATGCTTATTTCATTCAAAAGGGCAAACGGAGTCTTTACTTCCTCTGACTCTTGCTTCCCTGTGTGTCTGCAATACTGACAACAGACAACAGAGAGAGCATTTGGTGGACTTTGCTACAGCCGAGAAGATGAAAAAACCATTTCAACATCTTTTTTTTTTTTTTCTGTTTACACGCTTCCTGTCATCTGTATGCTTAACTCCGGCACTAATTTTAGAATTCACTGAATGTGACATTTAGTTCAAAGGAGAAACTTGGGCACCACACAACCGGATACAGCTTCCAAAACCCAGGCATGGTGCCCACGACTCACAGTGCTGAGCAAGGAAACCGATTACTCTGCAGAATAGCGTTGTCATGTCCACTGTGCTCATGGAGATGTCTGGTGACACATTGACCTCAAACGCTTATGTTTGGGAATGCATTTGAGGGTCTCAACTCTCTGGTCTTGCCTTTTACTACCTTTCTGGAAGTGTTTCTGAGTCCTGTGTAAGACGTTTGTCCTGTTGAGTATCTGCTGGTGATGCTGACCTCATGCTGGTGATGATGACCTAAGGCTGCTGCTGCTGACCTCATGCTGATGATGATGACATCATGCTGTCTGATCTAAATATTACATTTCCAATCCTCATGTTACTTCTGAATTACCCATGACATGTACACCACCTCTGTAGCATGGCACCTTTTCTTCTTTCTTTAAAAAATATTTCCTGTGTGTGAGAGAGAAAGTATGGATGCTCAGGTTGAGGTTAGAGGACTCTTCTGATTCTGCCACTTCTCACCAGGGAACCAAACCCAGGTTGTTAGAATTGTGTAGCAGGTTCTCGTATCTATGGTCCCATTTCCCTAGACCCCATTTCTTTCTTACAGTCATCACAAGCTATGACTAGGTAGAGGCAGTTCATCAATCCAACCCCAAGGTCCTTTCCCAACACATTACTCTGGGCAGCCTCTTCTTATTGACTGTAACCACATTCTGGTCTGGACAATGTAATAATAACAAGACCCAGACATCAACTTGTCGAAAATATCAATTGATAATAGCACCCTGGATTGTAGTTTACAGTGGCAAGTTTCCTGCAGATGTCATGGTGTTATCGTAGTTTATTGTGCATGGCCTTATTATCATTGCTGACTGTATTTCACTTCTTGGATCATCTTCTGTTCCATAGCAGCTCTGACAAGGATTTCTTATGGAGCTGGCTGTGTACAGAGGGAAGGCCAGAAATTGGCTGCTTTATCTCTGCTGGTGTAGATGGGAGGGCTTTTTGCTTTCACAGAGCCCTCTCATACTATGACAGCCATAGGCTCCTGGGCCATACAAACTTTGTCATTCTTCAAGCAGAGAATATTCAAAATAAAGGCCTGATATTACCATCTTTATCTTTCATGTCAAATGTTTTATACCAATTTAGTAATGGAACCTGACCTTATCTCATATTGGATCCTCCTTTTTATTAATTAATTAATTAATTAATTATTTTACTTATTTACTTTAATCCTGCTCACTGCCCCACTCTTGGCTATCCCCTCCCACAATCCTTCCCCCTCCCCTCCCCTTCTCCTCTGAGTGGGTTGGGGGTCCCTGGAACTTCAAGTCTCTCCAAGGCTAGGAGCTTCCTTTCCCATGACATGGAATCCCAGCTAGAAAATATAACCCACATACAAGCAACAGTTTTGGGACAGCCCTCACTCTAGTTGTTCAGGACCCACATGAAGGCCAAGCTGGACGTCTGCTACATATGTGTTGGGAAGCTTAGGTCCACCCCATGTATGTTATTTGGTTGGTGGTTCAGACTCTGAGACCGCAAGGGTCCTGTTTAGTTGACTCTGTTGGTCTTCCTGTGGAGTTCCTATACCCTTTGGGCCCACAATCTTTCCTCCTATTATTCCATAAGAGTCCCCAAACTCCATCCATTGTTTGGCTGTGGGTGTTTATGTCTGTCTGAGTCAGCTGCTGGATGGAGCCTCTCAGAGGACCACATGCTCCTGACTGCAAGCATAACAGAATATTATTAATAGTCTCAGGGATTGGTGTTTGCTCATGGGATGGGTCTCAAGTTGGACTGGTTTTTGGTTGATCATTCCTTCTGTCTTTACTCCCTACCCCCATGCCTGAGTTACTTGTAAACAGGATAAATCTTGGGTTGAAAATTTTGTGGGTGGGTTGGTGTCTCCATCGATCAACTGTGGTTCATGTCTGGCTACAGGAGGTGGCCTCTTCAGGTTCCATATCCCCAATGTAGCAAGTCACAGCTAAGGTCACCCCCATTGATTCTTGGATGCTTCCCTTATATCAGGTCTCTGTCTCATCCTAGATATGAATCTGTTAGATGATGCTGGGATTCATGTGTTCCTGAAATGACAACTCACTCTGCTTGGTTCTTCTCATGACCCTGAGAAGCAATGTGGCCCAAGGATGGTCTTGGGCATTGTTGTCTATTGGATGAGTTTGAACCTGTGTGAATTGTCTCTGACAGAACAAGAGGGAACCAGCTATGGCTTCTTTAAGGAAGATCTGGGCTGCAGCAGACACTCAGCTTTGGACACAGCTGGCTGCTTCTTTCTGAAAGACATTTACTTTATTATTTTGTGTTGTTGTTGTTGTTATTGTTTTAACGGCAAAGGAACTTGTCTTTGTTTAAGGAGGAGAGAGCTTGGGGACATTGAAGATGGCTGTAAAGGAAATGGAGGTGCAGAAGGCCGTACTGAGGCTGCATTTGGCAGTTTGACATGTCTGTGAGATCTGGATTTAGAAGAAGTGTGGTGTTGGTGGTGTGTGCGTATGTGTGTGTGTGTGTGTATAAATGGGTAGATTTATGTATGTATCTCTGTATATATGTGAGTGTATGTATGTATGTGTCCCTGTGTATTTGTGTGTGTACATATAAATGTATGGATATATATGTCTCTGTGTGTATATATGTACATGTCTCTGTGTTTGTGAATATGAATGTTAAAATGCAAGTAGAGTTACCAGTGTTAATATTCATAATAAAAGTTAATGTATACGGGGTGCTAATGGTCCAGGCTCCCTTTTTATTAGTGACATCAATTTAACACTATTGGGGAACTGATTAGATGCAAAGTCTCCCTGTACTTGCTATGGAAATGGGAGTTAGAACCACTTGCCTCTGTTGTTAATTCGGCTTTTAAAACAGAAAGTGTTGGCAGGACCCTGGCAGTAAACAATTCCAAACATTCCCTGATCACTGTGGCAGCCAGGAAAATGAATATTAATGAGACCATGTCCTGCCACTGGTACAAACGCCCCAGGCTTCCTTCCTGACTGGGGAGGGGACGACTGGACTCATCAGCTTGCCTTGGACATGAATAATTCTACTCAGAGGTGCCATCACAGGCATTCTGGGGGACATTTTTCTTTCTGCTGCTTTGGACACCCTGATGAAGAACACTGGACCCATGCCACAGGCCCTATCAGTGACTGGCTCCTTGCTTTTCAGTGTTTGGTGGTACCGAGATGGATGTATCTGTGGGACAGGCAGAGCTCTCAGAGGGAAATTATTTTTATTTTGTTTGTATTGGCGCACGTTCACTGTACACAGCAGCCGGTTTCATAAGGATGTTTATATGAATATATCTTATACTTTGCCACCCTAACCCTGCTTGTCTTTCCTGCCTCCTCCTCTAACTCCTGTTAGTCCTCTTTGTCTTCCTGGACTCTTTCACGTGTACTTTCAGGTCAGGTATGCATGAGGACTTTATGTATCTGTATAAGTAGTAGGATCCACAGACAAGAGAGAATGTGATGTTTGTTGGATCTGAGTTAATTTTCTTGATAGGATGTTTCTCAGTTGTATCCATTTTCCTGAAAATGACATAATTTCATTTGTTTTTATGGATGAAAAAAGTCATATACATTTATATATACTGTTTTCTGTATATTTATATATTACTGTTTTCTTTCCCTGTTTTTTTTTTTTTTCTTTCTGTTACTAGATAGCAAGGTTGGCTCTGTCCCTCTGCTGGTGTGATCGGGGTTACATTACTGTCAATGCAAGCATCTTTGTGATGCACTGCTTGGAGTTCTCTGGGTGAACACCTAGGGTGGTGTAGCTCGTATTCTGTGCCTGTTTTCAGTTTATTAGGGAACTCCAAACGGTCACCACAGGGTTGATCTAATTTACAGTATCTCTAGCAGCAGGAAGAGGCCCCTTTGGGGGGGGGGGATGAGTTTTAAAGGATCTTAATTTGACTCCTGATCCAGAGCTTTGGAAAAACCCTTTGACATAAGTTGGAGACATGCTCCATCTCCCCTTGTGCAGCCCGCTCTTCCCCGGAAGTCTGCTTGTGAGTGTTGGGGATCCTGGGTCGCTGTGTTAGGCACAACCATGCTTCACTGGGGGTAAGCCTGGTAAAAGCAAACCTGAACATTCAGAACCATCACTGTGGACTTTCTAATACACAGAGCGTCTTATTTATCCCAAGGATGTTTTAAGGGTGATTACTGTTGGTCCTTTTACTCTAAACGATCCCTCAGACTACAGACGCAAACTCTCTGTTACAGACTAGTAAGATATTGTTTGTCTGTGTGATTGGGTCTGAGGGGTGCTTGCTGCAGTTTTGAGCCAGGGGTTATAAGTGACAGTGCCACTAACAAGCATTTGCTTCTAATAGGGAACACCCTGTTTGTGTGATTGATGTCCCTGGGGGCAAGGGTGGTCCCACTACTGAGCTGTCCCCTAGGATTCATGGTGGCATAAAGAAAAATCACTTGGGGCTTTTTTCTAAGTTTCACAGAAGTTCTGTGTTTTCTATGTAACAGAGCATGCAAGCAATCTTCTAGAGAAAGGCTTTAATATCTCAGAGTGATAGTGACAATTTACTGCTTAGAGAAGATAAAGAGGAGTCAATACCTGTACGGCACATATCAGAAGGCTTGGGGACCACAGGGAAATCTGATGGAGGGTCTTCCAACACACAGAACCAACATATACATCAGTCTGGGTCCTTGGCAAGTGTTTGGAACTTGGATTCGACACAGATGAGTTTGAATGCAGGACTTCTGTCTGTCTGTCTGTCTCTCTCTCTCTCTCTCTCTCTCTCTCTCTCTCTCTCTCTCTGTGTGTCTATATCATGTATATCTATGTCTATATCTATGTCTATATCATCTATCTAGAGAGATTCAGGATTCAGGAGTGGCCACAGTCATCTGAGAGGAGAGAGAGAGAGAGAGAGAGAGAGAGAGGAAGGGAAAGAAGGACACAGCCTGACTACTATGCTGAAGCATCTAGAGTGCTCTACAGGGCTGGCGAGCCCTGTGTCTACCTTAGTGGCATACCACTGCTGAGAGAATCTTAGGGAGACAGAGATGATGGATCAAAGTGTGGTGTGTCAGTGATGCTGGAGCCCAAGGCACAAGATTCTGAAGGGTACCACCATTCATTTCTGGGAGTCTCTATCGCCTCAACACAAAGCAGAAAATATCCCTTCCCTGACCACCTGTACTGTGCCATATGCTAGCTATATCCTGAGCATCGAAGGCTGTGCAAGGGACTGAGGAGAGGACATGTTCAGCCTGCAGCCTGCTCAGCTGACTAGCTCACAATGGCAGAGTGAGATTTAGTGCTCAGGGCTCTTCTTATCTTGTGTTCCCTTGTGCATTGGTCAAGATCTCAGACTGTAGCCAGATGGAGGCTACAGCTGGCTATTTGAGGCTCTTGTCACTCCAGAATGCTTGTCTCTTCATCTCCTCCTCTTCAGGGGGTCCTCCTTTGACTGGGGGGGGTCCTCCTTTGACTGGGGGGTCCTCCTTTGACTTGGGGGCATCCTTCTTTGACTGGGGGATCCTCCTTTGACTGGGGGGTCCTCCTTTGACTGGGGGGTCCTCCTTTGAATGGGGGGGATTCTCCTTTGACTAGGAGGTCATCCTTTGACTGGGGGATCCTCCTTTAACTAGGCAACACACAGGTATTTCTCTGCTGTGCTTGCTGAGCTGGCAGCAGGCATTGATTTTTATGTTCCCTTCTAGTGAAAATGAAAACTTTCATCTCCTTTTGACTTTAAACAGCAGGGTTTTGAGTGCTCTCATCTTTGCTCGGTGAGGGGTCTACCTGCATCTCAAGAGATAATGCATCGCACATGCACATGGGGGCACTTAAGCAATGCACATGCACTGGTGCCCACTAGCTACACAAGGGTGGGCAGATTCTAGCTTTCTGAAACCTGGTTTCTATTTCAAACAAGGGTGACACACCTTCTATTAATCACTGTGGTTGGAGAATGTGCTGAGAACAAGGAGGCTCTCAGTATAGACTTTTATATATACCAGCTCTGTCTACATTCCTTCCCTACAAATGCCACTTTTATGAGTTGAAAACCCATTAAGTTCATGCCATACAACCACAAATTAAGGCATAGGTGAAGGTTTTTTAATTAGAAAACTCCCTTATCCTCTGTGGGGTTAGGAAGTTGTGAATTAAGTCATCCCCAAAAGGTGAAGGGCTGGTTGGTCAGTAATAGTGACCAGCTGGAGTTACCTGTGAGCAAGGCATAGCTAATTAACCAGACATTTTTGATTACTCCTAATGAGCACAGACTGAGCTTGGGCTTCATCGGCTTTGGTTTCGGTCTCTGGGTTTTAATACTTTGTGCCTGTGTTACAGCACAGTACATAAAGCTGGTGACCAAACTTTTCAAAGTAGACCTTAGAGAGACACCTAGACTGAGGCACAGGGTTAGTGCCAGAGCCTAATGAGATGAGACTCAAAGCTGAGAGCCTCTGTGAAAAAGAAGGACTCAATAACAGAGCAGACAACTGAGTCAAATGCTGGGGGTAGCTGACAATTGTTCCAGGTCCCATGCCACGTGTAACATGATTCAACCCTGAAGTGCAAAGAACAGAACAAAAAAGAAAAAAAAATGATCCATAAATATTGATCTGAAACAATGTTTGAGGTTGATTGCTGAGAGGTGGAAAGATTGAGCCATGATGCAGCCGGTGTGCTCGCTCACTCTTTCTCCTTTGTCAATAATAAATGTGGAAATTAATGAGGCGGCCTCAGAGCCACAGCCACGCATATCTCCTATAGGGGCAGCGAAAAGAACCTCAGGCCCATTTTCCTTTTTTACTGCATTGGGCCATTTTTGGGTGACATGTCCAGATTTTACTTCCATGCCTGCTGTCTGTGCACCATGGCCAATTCTGAAATTTCTAAGCCTCTACTTTTTCCTATGCACATAAAAGTAAGTAATATTTACTTCTAACTGGGAAGGTGACATAACAAACCACACATGAAATATAATAACAGGTCTGGAGAGAGGCCTCCATTGTTAAGAGCATTTGCTGTCTTGGAGAAGGCTGGAGTTCAGATCCAGTACCCACATGGGGAGGCTCACAACTGCTGGTAATTCCAGCTCTGGGAGGTCTCACACCATCTGGACTCAGCTCATTCACTCCAGCCCTGCACCCACACACATGAGCACACATACAGGTGCATACACATGCACACAAATTAAAAAAATAACTTTAAGGAAAAGAAATACTATAGTAAAACACAATTTAAAAAATAATAGTTATAACCATCACAAGTGTGTTATTGTGTTTTCTGTAACAAATTGCTCTATATTCAGGAAAAATATCCTCTTAAAGGAACTTGCCTGAAGAGACAGTTACTCAAATTCTACATGAAAACAACTGAATTAATAAAAGACTACATAGAATGACCTATGTATGTAGAAGTCAGAAGAGTTTCCATGGATATTAGTTGACACAAACTTAAAATACACAAAAGAATTCACTTCTCTTTCCAGGGAGTCATAAAGGTGGTTGCATTCATGATGTTTTATCCTGTTGACTGGTGCCATGCCTTGTGATACAAAAGGCGGGTTCCTGGCATATCTTTGCCTGTTATACTTGTCCATGGAACACTGAGGTAAGTGTTCTCCATGGCTCTTGGCCTTGGAGAGGACACAGGTGACTTAGGTGACAGCCAGAACTCTGGAAAGTCTTGTCCTCAGAGATGACCTGGCCTTCAAATGGGTAAGAAGATGGCATTTCTCAGGCTAAAATAGAGATCATGTGAGACAGAAAATGGCATTGGTTTGGTATACAAAGTCAATTGTAGAGGAATTTTAATTCCCAACATGGCTGCTCTGGCAAGGGATCACATCCAAAAATATGATTCTGCAGGAAAACAGACACACCCTGGATTACAGTATGATCTGGTTGGAATACAGACACATCCTTAGTGCACATCTTTAATCCCTAACAGAGAAGGTAAGGTTAGTTTGTGGAAGGAAGCAGCCATGTTTGAAAGTGGCTGCTTTTTTTTTTTAATTGTCAAAGTTAGTATAAGGCCAGGCAGAACAATTCAGTCAGAAGCCAAGAGGAGCTTGATTGAATCAGTCAGCTTGGAAGATTAGATTGTATGGAGGCTGGAAGCTTCTAGGCCTGGGCCTAGGAATAGTTAAAACAGAGAAGAAAATGCCCAAGCCATGTATTTGCACAGCTTGTGTACAGTGCTCATCTTATTCTATCATCTGAGGAAATAAAAACATTTACAGTCAATGATGGTATACCAACATGCAGACCCAGTTAACTGACAATATGTTTTCATGCTCAGCCTCACCTTCTAAGACTGTATGAATGTAGAAATAGATCCTTATCAAGCCTCCAAATGAGGACACAGCCCAACTACCATCTCTATGTCATCCCAAGGATACCCTGAGAAGAGAACCTAGCTGGGCCTCATGGGAAAGCACAACCCACAGAAACTGAAAGCTAATTATGCATGTTATTGGAGTCATGAAGTTGGTGGCAACTTGCTAGGCACTAGTAGACAGCTAACAGATCTGTATTAAAACAATGGTTTATGGAGGCTGCTGAGAAACTCAGTGACTAAGAGCATTCACTGCTCTTGCAGAAGATCTGGGTTCTGCTTTTATCATTTCACATGGCATTTGATGACTTCCTGTATCTCCAGGACCAGGGAACCCATCACTCTCTTCCAGTCTCTGCCAGTGGTACACACGGATGGTGCACACACACATGCAGGCAGACACTTAAAGAAATTAATCTTTAAATAGTTTATCTTCTCAAGGTTGCTTCCCAAAAAACATAAAGATAAAGACTTGTTAGGAGCCATGTCGCATTTGCTGAAGTAGCTATACGCTCGCCATTACAGGATGGCGCTGGCTTCCTGTTCCTGCTTCTTCTTGGCCTTGGTGTCTACAACTGTGCGCATGCGCAAGGCGCAAAATCTCCCGCTGAAAGTACTATCAGTGGATATGTAAATGAGACCTTAGTCTGTAACCAATGAGGACAGATCATGTCTCTTTGAAAGTATATAGTCAGAACATTCTGGGTTTTGGGGTCCTTTGTTCTCCATCTTTCATCCTGATAACTAAAAGAGCTATAACAATAAAAGACACTGTCAGAAGAATCTTGAGTGTGATGTGCTCCTTTTCGGCGAGGTAGTGTGTCACAAAGACTGTAACAGTGTTCAGAGTGTCCAAGTGTATTTAAAGAGAACCATTATTTAAAAATAAATTTGGTCATTACCTTGTGCCTGCAGCAGATTGTTTTCTGAAAGATGCTGTCTCCAAGTTTGACTGAGATATCCACATTGTTACCACGCTGATTGTGAGGATGACCACTTCCCTGGGTCTTCAGATATCACGAACATTTTCTCTTCGAAACAAGAAGCTTTTCTTGAAGAATTGATGTGTGTTCATTATGCATAGAACTGTGTTTCATGAGGATATTTGACACAAGTTTATAATGCACTTTGAGCATATATATATATATATATACACACACACACACATATATATGTATATATATGTGTGTGTACATATATGGTACTATAAATGATTTTACATAGCTATATAAAATTCAGGAACTAAAACCAAGAAGAATATACCCAATATTTTTCTTTCTGAAACAGGCTTAATTAGTCTGATATGATAATCTCCAGTGTCACAGACTTTCCTGCAGATAATAGTGGTTATGAATTAAACTCCTTTAAATCACACAGAGGCCACTGGATCTGTTTCAGTCTTACAACGTGCAAATTCTCTGTATCAGAACAGTTTCCAGAGATCCATTTCCAGGTATAAGACACACTATAGCCGGGCAGTGGTGGTGCATGCCTTTAATCCCAGCACTTGGGAGGCAGAGGCAGGCAGATTTCTGAGTTCGAGGCCAGCCTGGTCTACAGAGTGAGTTCCAGGACAGCCAGGACTACACAGAGAAACCCTGTCTCGAAAAAAATAAAATAAAATAAAAAAGACACACCATAAAGTATAAACCAAATTTGCTTAGCTTATCACTTCCTGCCCCATAGCAGGGTATTTGCTGGGTAATATTTCTATGTCATTGCCCTCCAGTTTGTGTGTGTAGATAGCTCATCCCTCCCTGTAATCAGCATTCTGTTTAGAGGCAATATCTTCTCTGCCTCCTGGCAAAGCCCCTCAGGCAGGAACCTGGGCGGTCTCTAGCCTTGTGCTTGTTTATAGGGTGAGTCACTTGCTCCAGGCTGCCTTCCAGGCTGCCTTTGGCAGGAACAAGGATTCTGGAAGAAGTAATACAGAGTGCTTCTCTGTTGTAAGACTCTTTCTGCCCCGGCAGACTCTAAGCCTGTCCTTTCACCACTGGTCTCTGGTTTCCAACAGCAGCACCCTTGCCAGTTCCTCATCACTAATCCTAATGTGAAAATATAACATAGAAAGTCTTCGCTAACTCAGAATCATACATACAATATGTATGTGTACTTATAGGATGTGTGTTATTCTTCTTGTTCAAAAATCATTTCTAGGGAAATAATTAGACAGTAAACATGTTTAATAAAGTCATGAATGTGCCAAAGCCTATGCTATCCAAAACTCACTTTACTATTGTTCTAAGCACCCTTTGGGAAGCCCGTTGACATCCATGTTCTAAGCATCTTTTGGGAAGCCTGTTGACATGTGTATGTGTGTGTGTGTGTGTGTGTGTGTATATATGTATATATACATATATACATGAATATATATACATGTATATACATGCATATGTGTATATATATGAATATACATATACATGTATATGTATGTATATATACACATATATGTATATGTGTATATATATATATACATATATATGTATGTGTATATACATAATATATATAATATATAATATATAATATATAATATATAATATATAATATATAATATATAATATATAATATATAATATATAATATATAATATATAATATATAATATATAATATATAATATATAATATATAATATATAATATATAATATATAATATATAATATATAATATATAATATATAATATATAATATATAATATATAATATATAATATATAATATATAATATATAATATATAATATATATAGCATATATAGCATATATAGCATATAATATATATATATATATATATATATATATATATATATATATAAAAAACAAGCTTCTAAACTGAGATTTCAAAGACTTGGTAGCTTTTTAAACCAAAATTAATTTTCCTGAGGTTCTGGAGACTTAAAGCCTGGGATTGGGTGGCATTAGAGTTGACGTACCAGGCCTTCTCGATTGTAGAGATGACTGCCTTATTTCTGTGTTCTTGCATGGTCTCTTCCTCTTTATGTCTTTGTCTCACTCTACTCCTATAAGGACATACATTAGAGTGGATGAGGACCCACCATTACCACCTTTCTTACCCAAGTTACCTCTATAAAGACTATCAAGATACACTCAAATTCAGAGTTCTGGAGGCTTTAACAGATATAGACATAAGTCAGCTCATATTCACATCTGTGATGGTTTTTATATGCTCAGCCCAGGGAGTGGCACTATTAAATGTGGCCCTGTTGTAAGGTGTGGCTTTGTTGGAGTGGGTGTGTCACTGTGGGCCTGGGCTTTGAGACCCTCATCCTAGCTGCCTGGAAGCCAGTATTCTGCTAGCAGCCTTCAGATAAAGATGTACAACTCTCAGCTCCTTTTGTACCATGCCTGCCTGGATGCTGCCATGCTCCTGCCTTGATGATAATGGACTAAACTCAGAACCAGTATAATCAAGATCAACCCAGAAGGCAGAAGAACCCCTGGGAATGTCGAGAAAGATGGTGACACAATTGTCTTCAGACTGGGCTATGAGTGGTGTATGGCCATTTCCCAGAGCTAAGATGAGCAGAGGTGGAGCCACTTCTCCTGAGTTCCTCAAGACCCAAGGGACAGAGGAAGCACAGAGTTTGCCTTTTCCTTCAGACATTTCTAAGATAGGGTAATGCCCCCAGAGGAAGCAAGGAAAAGCTTCCTGCCACCATGATGGATAGACTCTTGCAAGGGATGAACAGCAGAGCCAGAACCCAGACAGGGCCGCTACATGTCCTAGCACTTGCACAAAGTTACACAGAGAATTAAAGGTGCTGTGAGAAATGGCCAGAAACTGAGCAGTGAGGAAGGAATGCTTTGTAGTGAGACATGATATTTTCTCTCCTCCAAAATCCAGTGAGTCCTTACTCCCGAGTGTCGCTGCATTTGGAGATGGGATGGTTTTATTTGAATGTGCCCCCTTAAAAGTTTGCTCTATACATTTAATCCCTGGATTCATGTGTTGATGGCATTTGGAGGTGGGACCTTGGGGAGTTATGACTAAACCATCTTTAGTGTTAGCTGAGTAATGAGGGAGGCGCTCACATGCTGGCATTTGGTGGCTTTATAAGAAAAAGAAAAGAGATTTGAACTACCCACTACCTTTCTTTCTCTGCTTTCACCGTGTTTCTTGGCTTTTTTTCTTTTTATTGTAGCTGTGACTGAATGCTCTGATAAAAGCAACCTAAGAAAGAAAAAAATAGATTTCGGCTCATCGCACAAGGTTAGAGCCATTACTGTGGGGGAAATCACAGCTGTAGAAACTGGAGACAGCTAGTCATACTCTAAACACAGAAAAGAGGCAGAGAGAAACAGATATCCATCTGTCCAGGCACCTCAGCTCCCCTTCTGCACTCACACAGTCCAGGATCCACTGCGTGGGGAATGGTGCACACCTAAACTAAGACGAGTGTTCTCAAATAAAAGCACACCATCAAGGCAGCCCCTCCCCCACACCACAGACAGACTCTGAGGCCCATCTCCCGTGTGAGCCTAGATCCTGTCAAGCTGGTAATGAACACTAACAAGCACAGCTCCACTCCTTGTCAACTTGACAACCAAACACATCACTTAACCCATAATCTTCTACGCCTTGTCCACATAGGTTTATGACCATGTTGTAAGGTAAAATGCATTCAATCCCAACTTTTTTTTAAATCTAGGAATTTGTCACAAAGGGACAATGGCTTGCAAACTCTTTCATATTCCAGCCACAAAACATTTCAAAGACCTATAAACCACATGGCCGACTTTATCACTACAATGGCCCTACCTCACAGCATCAATTTCTGTCTTGTTTTCTTTTCCTGTTGTGATAAAATGTTCTGAAAAAGCAACTTGAGGCAGAAAAGTCTGATTTCAGCTCACAGTTCAAAGTTACCATCTGTCATTGCAAGGGAACCACAGTGTCAGGAACCTGAGGGAGCTGGTCACATCTCAACTATGGCAAAGAGGCCAAGAACGACAGGAGAGAGGGTGCGTCTCAGCTCCCCTTCCCACTTATGCAATACAGAATACTCTTCCCAAGGAATGGTATCTTCCCACGATTAAGACGGATGTTTCATCAACTGATATGATTGAGATAATTCCCCACAAGGTTACTCAGTGGCTCAACTCTCAGGTAATTCCACATTCTGTGAAGCTGAAAGTTAACACTTCCCATCACGTGACAAAGGCCCTCTTCCATCCTACACTGCAGCTCAAGGCCTCACAGATGCTATGTTTGTGCTCTTGGAGTTGCCATCCCTGATAACTGTGATT
Source organism: Arvicanthis niloticus (assembly GCF_011762505.2). Lineage (NCBI taxonomy): Eukaryota > Metazoa > Chordata > Mammalia > Rodentia > Muridae > Arvicanthis > Arvicanthis niloticus. Next base: position 76,403,524 of record NC_047669.1, read on the forward strand.
TAAACAATTTCTAATCTGTAAAGTATCTGGGCTGTGGTATTTAGTTATAGTAACAAGAGCCACCAACAGAACAAAGCCTGGAAGTTTTAAGGAAGAGAAATTATATGAGATCAAATGAACAGTTACTTTGCTCCTGGATCTCTCAGCCTGCAGAATTATGGGAAGATAAATGTCTATGGATCAAGATTCCCCAGTCTATGGTATTCTGTAGACAGAGAGCAAGAAAGAGTTAGACACATGGTGCAAGGACCGTAGACCCCAGGCAAGTGTGCCCCTCTCCCTGTATTTGGTAGCAGACTTTAGCTTTGCTTGATCAACAGCTGCCATGATTGTCTCTCTGGTGAGTTTGCAGCTGCAAGTCCTCAGCTTCTGATGGAAAGGTCAGGCTTTGGGCAACGACTTAGAGCAGACTTGTAGAAAGTATCATCATTTGTCTTCCTTGGCTTCATCACTATAGGTGGGATCATCTTTTCAGAAAACGAAAGGGATGAAAGCTACATCCCCACACTGCACGCGAGCAGGGTGCGAACTCCCATTGTGAAACTTGGTACCACGGACAGCGACATGAGCGGGAAGAGATGGAATGTGAGGGTGGACAGAGAGGTCTGAGGGTGGACTAGGAGGTGTGAGGGTGGGCACAAGGGATGTCTAAAGGACGAAATGGTCTGCTGGGATCTGAGAGCCAATTTCAAATTTGTTCCTGGCCACATGGATCTTTTGTTTTTCCTCCACTTTTCCTGTGATATAAAAGGGATTTGAATCTTCCAAACATCCAATTCTTGACTCCCTGACTTCTAACCTTTGGATGCCAGGACTTAGGGTTCTCTTTTAAAAAGAGTCACTATAATTCTGGGAGACTCACTTTTAGTGATGCATCTTATGGAAAACAGATGCTTCATGAACAAAAGAAAGTAAGAGAAAAGAAAGAAGTGTAGAGGGCAGAATGGAGGAAAGAAAGAGGAATGAAAGGGAGGAAGGAATATGAAAGACTCTTGTGTGATTTTATAGGAACCAGTGTGGCTTCCACTGTGGCTGGCATATACCTAACCTAATGGGATTTCAATAAGTCAAGCATTTACTGTCTCAGTAGGGTTTAAAATAGGCAGTTCAATGGTTCAGTGATGCTCAGGGAACTGGTGTTTCATGTCTTTCTCCCCTGTCACCCTTGGGGTTATAGGAGTCTTGCTCCTTATGGGGGCCAGATAATTGCTCCACCACAAAAATCATTTCCTAAAATGACTATGTCTTATTATCAGAAGGTAGATGTGGACAATGAGGCTCCCTGGGATTTCTCAGTGGTATTAGAAAGAGCCTAAGACCTTTCATGAAATCCACACCGTAGGAAATCCACACTGTAGCTTCCAGTCTATATAGTTCAAGAGGAAATGAATTTCTCTCATCTCTTCCAAAGGGCTGAACAATTACAGCAGAATGGGATCCCCGGTTCAGCCCCTGAGATGTAGGACGTCTGGGAAAGTTATCTTAGAGTATATGTTGCTTAGCAACAGGAATGTTCTGTGAAGCCCGTCACTGGACCATTTGTCATGTAAACATCATGAAATATACTTACACAGATAATGTTATTGGGTGATATAATTTTAAGGGACAACTGTCCTATACATCATTGTTATGTATATCCTATAAATTATTGTCATGTACACATGATGTATATACGACAGCAGTATGTGTCACATGACTTATATTTTACAATGAGAAATACAGTGAGGAGTTCCCCTCCCCCTACCCATCCCCAGTTTCATGGAGTTACATGGGTTACCTGGGTTTCCAGGTGTGTGGATGTGTGTGTGTGTGTGTGTGTGTGTGTGTGTGTGTGTGTTGCTTTTATATAATCTCAGGACCAAGAGAGAATGCTTTTAGATGGGTAGATGTCTCACCTCCTCTTAGAAATAGTATAAAATCACTTATTATTTTGTCTCTTATCTAGGGAGTGTCAGACTACCAGTGTAAGAAAAACTCTCATTGGCTATTACTGTGCTGTCCTCTTGTGTAAGCTCCAGGGCAATGGAAATGGGTTAGGTACATGCTTCACCATAAGATGTTATTTAATGGGAAATCAGTCTGACCCAAACTCTGTGCCATGCATGGTTTAAGCATTCTCTCTGAGGTGCACATGAAACTTTATCTGCACACCCACATGTTGATGGATTTTAGAGAGTTGTCTTTGAAAGATAATGAGGAGGAGATGAGGTCAGAAGAGTGGGGAGTCATGATGGGAGTCTATGAAGAGGAAGAGAGATGTGAGCTAGTGTCTGTGTTCTGGTCTCACTGTGTGATACCCTCTGCTGTGATGTAGGAAGATGCTGGGGTTCAGACGATGAACCTGCAAACTCTGGGACCATGAGCTAAGTAGACTTCTTCTGTTCTCTGTAAATAGAGCTTTGAGAGTTTGCTGTAGCTACCATAGATGACTTTAACCACACTGTTTTCAGAGTTAGGGTAAAATGAGTAAATATGACTACTAAAAATTGAAAAGTAGGGCAAGGTCTCTCTTTCTCTAGATGTTTGAATATGGAGGGAAAGTACTTTCTAGAGATGATGTTTAAATTTTTGTTATAGCTCACTGGCCAAAACCAATGTGTTATAAACCCACTTCTAACTAAGAAAATGCAGGTTTTAGGTTTTAGCCTCCGTCTTGGTCCAAGCTTGGCCAGAAAAGGACCAGGACTGAAGTGTAGCCATATGCAGTGTGGTTTGAATATGCTTGGCTCAGAGTGTGACACTATTAGATGTGACCTTGATAGAGTAGGTGTGGCATTGCTGGAGTGGGTGTGGCATTGCTGGAGTGGGTGTGGTCTTGCTGGAGCAGGTGTGGCATTGCTGGAGGAAGTGTGTCATTGTGGGGATGGGCTTGGAGACTCTCCTAACTGCCATGTCAGTCTTATCCTAGCAGCCTTCAGATGAAGATGTAGACCTCTCAGCTCCTTCTTTAGCATGTCTGTCTGGGTGCTGCCATGTTCCCACCATGATAATGGACTGAACCTGTAAGCTATCCTCAATCAAATGTTGTCCCTTATAAGAGTTGGTCATGGTGTCTGTTCACAGCAATAGAAACTCTAACTAAAACATGCAGCCAATCAACACTTGGTTACTAATTATTCACACTAACAGTGACAGATATGGTCTTTCAGTGGAAGCTATAGTTCCAGAAAGTTTTAGAAATGTATTATGTTTTTCCATAGTAAAATAATGCAAAATTTTATTACCCATTCCAATTTAATTTTTATTATGCTAAAATTATATGAGGAAAAAAATGAATATTGATGGTAAGTGTAGCAACTCAGTCTTCTGAAAATATCTAGGCTGGTGAGAGTTCTTTGGGGCACTGGATTTGCAAGACCAGGCCAACACTACATATCCTCTCATGACAACTGAGTTCTGCTGTCTCAGTTCACTAACCCAAGATTAAGCAGGCAATTAAAGTGTCATTACTGTGTCTATGATACATGTCTCTTTGTCAAGGTGAAATAGCTCACCAAGTAGAGTCATTAAACCACAGGTTCTGGGAGTCTGGGTGTTCCTGTGTATCAGTGGCTCCCATCTCTCAGTGGCCCCCATCTCTCAGTGGTCCCATCTTTTTATAGCCCACATCTTTCAGTGGTGACCAGAAGTGTACCCCTGCTACCAGGTATCATTTACACATGTCAAGTCAGATATTTCATGGGAAGGAATATGAGTGGTTTTATTCTTTCTTTGAAGTACTATACTCTCTCTCTCTCTCTGTCTGTCATATATATATATATATATATATATATATATATATATATATATGTCACCAGCTTATTTTTCTGTCATTGTTCAGTTTGAAAACAATGTCCCAGCCATAACTTGAGTGGCTGAGAAGCAAACAAGCTTTTGTGGAGGACATATTTCTCCTTTTATAACTTAATATGTGGTTTATCATGGTGCCTTATATTTGTCTGTCTTGTTTCCTGAGTGTCTTCCCATAGGTAGCTAGTCTTGGGGACTTCAGTGCAGCCGTCTCTTATCCCTATCTCCTCCCCTTTAAGCTGACCTCTTGTTGACCTCTCCATGTCTAGACACACTTTCCATTGCTATGGCCACAACTGTTTCTCATCTCAAGCTGGTACCCACAGTATTACATGGTGGAGTATTTGCTCACAGCTGTCTATGGGTGCATTTATTCAGATGCCCTGAGCAGTGTGCTGATAGAGGAGTCATGCTAGTGAGTGTCGAGCTAAGGCACACAAGAGATTAGGTCTAGTCCCTGACTCCCAGTCTCCCAGTGGGGCTCTGTGTATTTATGCCAGGTCTCCACGTATGAGCAGTGACACTGCTTCATCATTTGAATAATGACTTTTCTTCAGCAAAACGCATGGCAATGCTTTCTATTATGTCTGTCTGGTCATTGTCACACATCTCTGCTTCTAATATCTAGAAAATGTCTCAGTGGAGCATTTAAAATGTTGATATCTAATTAGTATCTCTAGAATTGTTTGTGCTCCTCAAAACTAAGAATTGAGTAGAGATGATTTCTTTGATATGTGTTTGGACCCCTTCCATTATTTTCACACTCCACACTTTTGGCTGTCTCTGAGAACTGCATTAAAGGCACTCAACATTTATCTATTTTGAGTCACCTATAAAAATTACTTCAAGCTTCCTGGTGTGGTTGCTACCACACAGACAGCTGTATTATACCAACTCTCCTCCACTCTGTTGTACTTTATGTCTTCCTGCTTGGGTAACAAATGGATGATTTTTAAATAATTGCTTTCTGTGTTGTCTGAGGAAAAGTTACAAAGAAGAACATAAACTCTGTAGATATTCAGATCCAAAGTTGTGTAGCTATTTCCTCCAAATTAAACAACTTCCTCCTGGAGGGGGTCTTAAGACCCAAGGAGTCAACAAAACTTCCAAGAGTTAGGAAGTTCCTGAAAATTACAAAATTAAATAGTCCTCCCTAAGATTATACAAGTAGTAAGGGTTCCTGGAGAAGAGACTCTGAAGCACCCATTGTCAGGCAGGGAGGTCCAGATATGTCTTAGTGAGTGGTCCCTCACACTAGGGTAGTCTTTTGGTCTGTTGTTGGTGCTCTGTCTGGGGTGAGTGGACCTGACCTTGTCTCTCCAGGTAGAGTCATAGGTATCTTCCCTATACCTGATGCTGTTCACATTGAATGTTCTTGAGGATTCCTCTGGTACTTAACATGTCTAAGGTTTCATCCTCATTATGAAATATAGGCAATATGTACAAGCTGTATTTCTCACATAGCCTTTTGAATTTGAGGACAAATTCTTATCATGTGAGAGCAAATTAATTATTCAGCTAAGAGGAGCAGATGTTTCTTGAGTGTTCCCTACTTACTCTCTGGTGGGAACTCTTATTCTCTATTAAGCTCTCTGGTTTTGGCTCTAGTTCAGCCACACATGAGTGTGTCTTACTCCCCCTGCTCTGGATGCTAAATCTTTGTTTAGTGGGCCATCTCTGGCTCCCTTCCTGCTGCAGAAAAGAGTTGAGTTATTGTTATACCAAGTGCATGATCCAAAAGTCCTAAAGCACTTCTGTCTCATCCTTTACATAAAATGCTTGCCAACTCCAGTTTAGATAAAATTCATGATGGAGTTTGGGATGGAAATAATATTTATTAAATTCATTCTATTCTCGTTTTCCTGGGATGAGCAAAGCCCTTCATATATTCTTTGTCATAACTATAAGTATCCCATCCAAACAAATAGTGTTTCTTGAAACAGAGCATGGTGCTTCCTATCCATTCAGCATGCTTTCAAATTGAACAAAGGGAGAAATGTCTATTAACACCACAGACATGGTAGGAGCTCTTAAAACACAATAGAGATGACATCAGATGGCAACAAAGGCTTCAGGCTTTAACCCTGCACTCATCAGAACAGGGTCATGGAGGTTCGAGACCCATGTGTGGAAGAGCACTGTGAGCCTCACTAGGTTGGAGGCAGGCTGTCCCGTGCTGCCTTCACTGTAGACCAGAGGCAGAGCTAGCCCACAGCACTCTTCTTCTCCCTGCCATGTGCTGGATGGTCTTCTTGATACAAGCTAAAATTATCTGAGAGGAGGGAGCCTCAATTGAGAGAAAGTCTACAGAAGGTAGGGTTGTAGGCAGGCCTGTAAGGTATTTTCCTAATTAGTGATTGTGGGTGATGTCATCCCTGGGCTGGTGGTCTTGGATTCTATAAGAAAGCAGGCTGAGCAAACCATGGGGTACAAGCCAGTAAGCAGCACCCTCCATGGCCTCTGCATCCGCTCCTGCTTCCTGTTTAAGTTCCTGTCCTGACTTCCTTTGGCGATCAACAGCGATATTAAAGTATAAGCCGAATGAACAATTTTCTCCATAAGTTGTTTTCTTGGTCATGGTGCTTCATCACAGCAACAAAAACGTAGCCCATGCAACCTCAGTGTGGCCCCTGCAGCCTGGACACTCTGAGTCGCTCAGTTTTCTTTTCTATCCTGAAAGAAGAGCAGTGGTTTCTTTTGCTACTGCTTTTAAGATGGTTCCGATGACAAATCCTAAAACAAAATCAGTTTCTTTTCCTTAAAGTCGTTTCTAAATTACCCAGCATGATGATCACACATTATATATTATGTTAGTATAAGCAAAGCACATGCATCTCAAAGGGGGTCTGGCAAGCCAAGACGTCCCGGAGACTTCCACCACCTTGACAGAAGGGACAGATGGTTGGGCCAGGAGGCTGGAGCCTGTTCAGGTTGGAGAAGTAACTCCTACCATCCACTGCCTGCCGAAAGCCTGTGGGGTGGGCATGGAGCCATGGACTTATAGAGGAACTAGCCTGAAGGATGGTGTCTGTCTGGAAAGAACTGGGAAAGATAATCAGGAGGAAGAATGGGAGAGATGGAAAGACAGCTGCAGGGACTGTCATCCAGCCTTTAACCTTGAAAGTTTATTTAAAGCAGATCTCAGCCCTTGGTCATAGAAGGTTCAGGTGTAGGCTTCCTCCCAGTGAGGGTTCTCATTGTAGTGAGTGTGGGTTCATTTGGTGGGTGGAGTGGGGGGAGGTGAGCTCACTGTGGTGGGTGGAGTGGGGGTGGGCTCAGTGCAGTGGCTCTCTGCTGAGTTTTTGACAACAACCCAGATATTGAAATAATCTGACCTTTTAATGGGCACACAGATACTGCTGGGTCATTGCCAGTCGTCCCTGGGATGGAAGGGGATGGGCTGTGGCGTTCTGTGTGACATCCTTTACTTTGTGTGCACATCTAGACCTAGGAGCCAAGTTCATATACAGCTGTTCAGTAAGAGACAAGCTCAGAGGTTGGAGCATATTTGCACGTGTATGGGAATCTTCACAAGGGTTGAAGAAAGGAGCACCACAAGTTGCTTATACATTTTAGCAAAACAACTGCAGGAAATTTGTGAATGACACTCAGAACTTAAACAGTACATTTAAAAAACATCATTAAAAGATAATAACACACTGGGGGGGTGTAACACACAATAGACAATAATATCTACTTCAGTGAATTTTTTTATTCAGGTTAATACAATCCTAGTGATCAGATCTGGTGATAAAAGCTGTTTTCCAGCTTGGTAACCAAGGGATGTCCCTTCTAGAAGAATCTTTAGAGTGTGTCACAGGTGGAAGATGGAGCAAATGGCCCTCATATCAGTTACAGTTCCTCAGGTGGTTTCAGCTTAAATGGTCAACTCACCAATCCACTATGGGTCACCTTTAACTCTTCCAGAGAACTCACGCTCTCAGCTGCTTGATTAGAGAACTTGTGTGAATTCAAAGCTTCTGCGTGCAGAAGAATCTCTTTGCAGGAATGAAAAAGTGGAAATTATCAGTGGAAGAAAATTTAATTTGATGGATAAGAGGTAATATCTTGATTTGAGCAAGGCTGAATATTTCAGGCTAATTGGGCATGATTCTTGCCCGTTTTTATTGGGTTGTAAATATTTTATATTTTCCTACTCTGAACATTTTATCTGTGATGTTTCTGATGCATTCCCTGTCTCATTTTGTCCTTTAACATTTTTTCATATTTTTTGATGTATGGATATCTCAATTTTTATGACTTTTTCCTTCATTATGTCTCAGGCTCAGAAGTTTGCTTTCTCATCTCTAGATCAAAAAAAATTTTATGAAGGTTTTTCATTATTGACATTTTTTTTAATCCACCAGGAATTTGCTTTAGAGAGCAGTGTGAAGTTGGACTCTTATTTTTTCCTTTCTAAATATTTAATTAGTTATTCCACTCTCCTCCAAAAATTACTATTTTTCTTTTTGTGATGAATTTTTTCAGCCTTCTTTTATAATATATGGATTCTCATTCTTATGTTCAGGACAGCTCTACAGGATCTACTCTGCTCCATTTTTCTCTCCACTGAGTTTGCTATTACTTTACTAATATTCTCAATATCTGATAGACTTTGTCATTCATTTTTAAATCAATCATTTTCCAAGATGGCTTGTTATTGATCCAGTTCTATTTCAAAAGTGCAAACCACAGTAATTAAGCTCCACATAGTTAGCAAATCAGGAGGAGGCTCCTTAGGAAGAGAAGAGGGTAGTGGGAGCGGACATGACAAAACACCTTATGCATGCTTACAAAATTGTTAAAGAACACATTTGGATAAAAGGTGTCTCAGCATTGGGCATTTAAAAAAAATCTATAACATAAATATTTTTATCTCCAAAAATGGACTTTGTTGGGTGGAACATGTAATTTAGACAGTGGACATCTCTGTCACAGTGAGTCTTCCCACTCAGGAGTATGAAAGTCCATATTATGTTATTCCACGAAGTTTAAAGTATTTCCTCATAGGGCTCTGCAGAGCCCTTCTTTATGTTACAATGGTTAGTATTATCAACTTGGCAGGTGTAAAATCACTGAGGTGAGAAGCTCCTCGGAAGATCTACCTGATTATGTCAGGACAGCTCATGGGCTGGGAACCCAGGCTGGATAAAAAGCAGGAAGCAAACTGACCACCAGCATCCTTCTCTGTCTCCTGACTGTGGACTGGATGTTGGGCCTTCTTACATGCCCGCTACCATGCTTTCCCGCTACCATGCTTTCCCGCTACGATGGACTATAGCCCTTCAAACCATAAACGGAAATAAAGCCCTTTCTCCCTAAGGGTTTTCTTGTCAAGTGTTTTGTCAAAACCAACAAGGGAAATTACACATATTTATTTACATATTTCTCATTGATGACTATTTTAAGTTTTGTTACTATTGTGATCCAAAGGTCTTCCCAATCATGTTTCATAAATTTGTAGTCAATTATTCAAGGGAAAACAACTGATTCTATGGTATCATGTGTTTATTTCTCACTAACTAACTCTTCATTGACAAAAGGATGAATTCTACTGATGTTTTAAACATATATGAAGCCAATAACTAATTAGTCACCAAAGATGTCTTCTTCTTGGGAGCAGAGAGATCCATACGAATACAGCTACATTTTATCACAGTTTATGAGCTTTGCCTTGTATAGAGTATAAAACCTCAAGTCTGATGTAGTGAGGCCATCATCCAGGGACTAAACACCCCATCCTCTGATAAGCCAACACTGAAGGGCAGTGTCTACATGTTCTATTGTCACTTCCTCTCAGGGTTTTCTGGGGAGAATGTTCTAGCATCAGGACAACTTGCTATTAAAGCCGAACACAATATAGGCAATTTCTTAGCAGACTGAGCAAGCAAGTAAGAGAAACAGAGACTTGCAGTTTGTAGACTGAAAGAAGCTTCCTTCCCAAGATGCACTGCATCAGCTCTAAGTGGCCTCAGAGGCTGCCAAACTACCAGCCTGGGAACACTTGGTGGATTGCTTAGTCAGCCTCTGATGCAGCTCAAAAACCTCTCCTAAGGTAACAGTGCCATGGTTGCCTGGTCTGGGAGAGACAGAGCTGTGGTTTGAAATATGGCTCTTGTCATAAATTCCCTCCAGAGAAGTGACAGAGATAAGTGACTTTCCTCATTTTTTTATAAGATGTCTGAAATCATAATTCCCTAGCAGGACACAGTCTTGGTGTCACATGAGGTAGGATGTGGCCACCTGAACATGCATTCTATCTGGAAACTTGTCCATCACTGAGGGCTGATGCTGACACCTGACTACTTGACCTCCCCAACTTTGGATACATTCCCTTCTTTGACCTTGTGACATAGGATCACTGTATAGGAGCACTCTACTGACAGATTGGAAAACAACATGGCTGCCAGCCAGTTTCTAGGGTGCAATGGCACTCTGCTCAGTGGAAACCGTCATCAACTCTTTGCTCAGTCTGAGAGCAAGTACCCATGTTAACAGGCTTTCAGGAACACTTACATCTGACAGAAAAATTTAAAATGTTCATCATCTAGCAGATGGCTAATTCAAGGACCCAAATACAATATGAGTTCCCAAGAGACAAAATTGGAAGGTTCATCCAGTAGGGAAGGAGAGTAAGTTTGAAGGGCACTGAAGGAGAGAAACAAATCCTAATGACAGCTGCTTCACTTGGTCTGCCAAGGGTTGGGATTACTGTCATGATCACAAGGGCTGTTGTGCCCACCTGTCATGAAAAATGTGTGAGTTCACACAGGACTCCTGCTTCACCACATGCCTAGAAGCTCTCATGTGCTTACCATATTTATTGAGTTCACTCCATGAGTCTGATGAGCAGGCTGCAGACCAGAAGGCAACATGTTATAGTACAAAGAGAAAAGAGACAGCCTTTGAAGGCCAAGGGGGATGTCTCAAAGGGATGAAAAGGGTATTTAATTTTTTTAAATTACTATGGCCTGAGTTCCTGAGCTTAAAGGAGGAGGTGAAAACTGTGTGGTAGCCTCACAAATAAAGGTGCTTTAGGACATTAAATAGATAACTGAATGTCTCTGGATCCCATGTTTGTGTATTTAAAGGCATGAAGGGGTGAGCTTGCATTTTGAAGCACCTAGGTATCTAGAACACTTGGAGGTATCTAGATACAACTGCACTGAAACCAGCAGGATGGTTACAAGCCAAATGAAGTGACCCTGTTTCCACCTCCCTTCCATTTACACACATTGTTTTCTGAGAGCTGTGTAGGTCTCCACATAGTTCTGTACCATGCTGACACAGGTGTAATTTATACATAGGGAGTCCCTTTATGTATATCTGGAGTTGATACTGGACTTGGTGGGCACTGAAGGGGAAACAGGATAAGATGGACTTCACTTCCTTGAGAAGATTCTAAAATTATTCCTACTTTTCATATATATGTATGCATTTATTTACATGTATATGGGTGTATGTGTGAGGGTTGTATGTGCACACACACACACACCCTTGAGGACTTAGGTGCACATACACATGTGTTCACATGCATGTAGAGGCAAGAGGTGGGTGTTGGGAATTATTCTCAACCACTCTTCCATTGAACACTTTGTCTCCACCTTTAGTAGTGCTGTTCAGGAGGGTTGTGAAGCCTTTAGGTAGTAGAGCCTCCTTAGGATGTGGAACACTGCCTTTGTGACCCAGACCTACTTCCTGTTTATTGCTCTCTTCTTTCTGACTGAATCTAATGTGACTGCCTGCTCAAGTCTCGATTCTCCCACCATGATGGACTAGATGTAGAGAAAGTACTCTTCCTCTCAGTAAGTTGTTCGTGTCAGGGTATTTTATAACAGCAAGATAGAAAGACATGAAGACAACATCAATCTACCAGATCTTCAAAAGGATACCCACAGAATCCAGTTTCCTGTTCCTAGGTGGACACCCAAGACACAAGATGGAGACACATCCTCCTATGGAGGTTTCCAGGAACGGTTACGGTGTCACTCATGTGGGCAGGCAACTTGCTTATAAGTCATTTAACTCATCCATTCAATAAGTAACAAGGATGTACAGTTGTTAGCACTGGGACATAAAGAACAAAACAGATAATAGGTCCCAGCTTTACTGAGAAATCGAGATTGTAGCTCAGTTGTAGATTCTTATATAGAAAGCTGAAGGTGCTGGGCTTGATCCCAGCACGGCAACAAAACAAAAACAAACAAACAAGAAAGAAAGAAAGAAAGAAAGAAAGAAAGAAAGAAAGAAAGAAAGAAAGGAGGGAGAGAGGGAGGGAGGGAGGGAGGGAGGGAGGGAGGGAGAGAGGGAGGGAGGAAGGAAGGAAGGAAGGAAGGAAGGAAGGAAGGAAGGAAGGAAGGAAGGAAGGAAATTTACTTAACTCACAGCACAGTGAGGACCTAGGTAAAACCATGAACCACAGAGATAGAACATAGACTCCATCAGATAAGAGTGCTGACCTACACTGCCATCTTTAATGTGGTGGTTGGAGAAGGCCTCCCTAGAAGGGGTAGATGTTGAATGATGGATGATAGGAAGGAGAGATCAGAGATGGCTGTTACCTGGAGAAATGGTTGAGACAGAAGGCTATCAAGTGCAACAGTCTTGAGATAGTATTTGTCTACTCCAGGGTTCACAAAACTAAGGGTCCAGATGTGCAGTGCTGGAAACGTATAGCGTTTGTCTGAGTGAGCTGAAGGCTGTAGACTTGGGCTGCCATGGAAGGACCCAGCCAAGAATTATAACATCTTGGTGTCTTGGATGACAGCTGTGGAAGTGCCGTCTCAGACCATGTCTCCTGAGGAGGAGAGGGGTTGTTGGAGGGAAGAGGAGATGCTGAGGTGCGGGGAAGAGAACAAGAATGAGTCTGAGAAAATAACATCACGATGATCAAAGAAAGCTGAGAGGAGAGATGGGTCACAGACAACAAAAGGAAGTGCAGGTGCCTTAGTCAAAGGACTATAGCTGTCAATCAACCTGCCAGTCCATAAAAGAAGAGAACTGGGTTTATTGAGAGTAATGGCAGTGAGTATCGTAAATAACTTGAGGGGATTAAATTACCTTATCAGTTTGGTTCCCAAATAATGGAAGGGAAAATCCCACATCAATCCAGGGAATAAATGTGCTTCCAAACCCAAGCAGAAAGCCACGTATATTTGCTTTTATAACGGGCTCAGGATTGGGCAAGTATGTGATGCTGTCTTTCCCTTCTGCAGCATGAGTGGATCTTAGAATCGCCTTTTCTATGTCATATGCTCATTTCCTTACCCCTCAACTATTTGGGGGGGGTGTTATAATTAATTACCTTTGGATGGCTCAAAAGTGCAGTCTGTCGAAAATAAAGAGAAAAATACAAAATGGATAAATTTAGAATCAAGCTTCTAAGGTATGTAATGGAACACACACACTTGTAAGGTATGTAATGAAACATACATGCTTGTAAGGTGTGTAATGGAACACACACACTTGTAAGGTAGGTAATGGAACACACACACTTGTAAGGCATATAATGGAACACACACACTTGTAAGGTATGGAATGGGACACACACACTTTTATGTAATGGGACACACACACTTGTAAGGTATGTAATGGGACATGCACACTTGTAAGGTATGTAATGGAACATACACACTTGTAAGGTATGTAATGGGACATACACACTTTTAAGGTATGTAATGGGACATACACACTTGTAAGGTATGTAATGGGACATACACACTTGTAAGGTATGTAATTTTCAGGAGAATGGCTAGTACTGAACACCCTGAGCCCTTCCATGGTGACGACATGGTGGATGTTACCTAGTCATCTCCTGGGTGATTCAGAAAGACAGGAAAGGAAGAGGTATGAATGAGATTTCAGATTCAAAGTGTGTCTGTGTTGTCAGGAGGAACCACGTCAGAGACAACACAAAGCGGTATGAGAGGCTCCCTGGTCAGGGGGTTTCAGCTACCTGGGGTGCACAGGGAAGTATCCTCTGACAAACTTTCATCTGGCAAACGGTGTTGAAGTGTGGGGGCTGTGCAGACTCTGAGGGAAGAGGCCAGGGTGAACACCAAAGTCTGGAGGCAGCAGTGTTCAGACCTTGTTGCTGGGTTGAGTCCGTAACTCGGAATAGAGATGAAGTGAGGGCCCTTTGTGGTAGCAAAGGACTTTGATGCCAGCACTTAGGAGGCAGAGGTGGTGATTTGAGGCTAGCATGGTAAGTTCCAGGTCAGACAGGGCTACATAGTGAGACCCTATCTTACCACAAACCCAGACACACCCAGAATCAACAACCAAGATCAGGTTGGGCTATACAGGCTGTTTACTGTCAATTTGACTAGATTTAGAATGACCTACAAGTTGGGTAAGGTACATACCACTGGGTGTGTCTGTGAGATTGTTTCCACACAGGATTAACTCAGGAGGGAAGACCTACTTCCTGAAGGCAGGAAGAACCTTCTCAACAGAACAGAAAGTGGGAAAGAAAAAGCTAACACTGTATTGGTATTTCCTTCTGGCTACCCCATGAACCGAAACCTCTGAACTCATGAACTCTCTTTAAGTTGTTTCCACGCAGCATTTGGTTGCTGGGCTACAGAGGTAACTAACACAGGGCTGGGCATTTGGGGGGTGGGTAGAATGTTCTAAAGCCACTGAATTGCAGACTTAATTAATCATTTCATGTATTTTCAGTGTTTAATGTCTTTTGTGTTTGGAGGCCAGAACTTAATGTCGGGTGGCTTCCTCAACTGTTTCTCCACCTTGTTTTTGAGACAGGGTTTCTCACTGAATCTGGAACTCAACAGTTGGCTAGAGTAGCTGACGGAGAAGTCCCAGGGGTGCTCGGTCCTGGGGTTACAGAAGCACCGCCATGCTTAGGTTTTTCGTGTGGACTTTGGTGGTCCAAACTCAGGTCCTTGTGATTGCTTTACTGGACTGAGCCATCTCTGCAGCTCTGAGTGCACACTTTAACAATTGTTCGGAAGATTAGGATGCCTGCTCTAGGAGACTCCTGGTCAGGACTGTCAGGAGGAGAGCAAGGATGTTGGCAAGGGGCGCTGCAGGTGGAGGAAGAGAGAAGTTCCTCAGTGTGCATCATGATGGGAAAGCTAAGAGCAGCTTCTGAGTCAGAACTGGGGTGCTGTGGTGGCTATTCCTGGTTGCCAACTTGACTCCATCTGGAATTAACTAAAACCCAAGCCGCTGGGCACTTCTATGAGCTCTCTCTCTCTCTCTCTCTCTCTCTCTCTCTCTCTCTCTCTCTGTCTGTCTCTGTCTCTCTCTCTCTCAAATGTATTTATTTTATGTGAGTACATTGTTGTTGTCTTCAGACACACCAGAAGAGGGCATTGGATCCCATTACAGATGGTTGTGAACCACCATGTGGTTGCTGGGAATTGAACTCAGGACTTCTGGGCAAGCAGTCAGTGCTCTTAACCACTGAGGTATCTCTCCAGCCTGAGGCATTTCTTTCTTAATTAAAGCATTTGAAATGAGATGACTCACTTTTAATCTGGATTTTCTGAGGTGGGAAGATCCGACTTTAATCTGGGCCACACCTTCTGCTCCATCAGCCTAAATAAGGACATGCAAGAAGGCAGCTTGCTCTTTGCCTGCTTGCCCTTGCTGGCAAGTCTACTCTTTCACTGGCATTGAAGCCCACTTTTTCAGAATTCTGGCAGATACTGAAGACCAGCTGAGACATCCAGCTTCATGGACTGAAGAACTATTGATTCCTTGGATCTTCTGTGGATAGATAGTCATTGTTGAGTAGCTAGAACATAGACTGGAAGCCACTCTAATAAACCTCTTTTACATACAAACATACATATACACCATGGACATATACATCATATATACATATACATGATATACATACATATTATATGCATATACATTCATATATATATTTACACATATACATTATTTACATATACATTTCTACATTTATACACATACATAACATTATAAACATATATGCATATATACACACATATATATTATATACACATACATTTATACATGCATATATGTATGTACATACATATATGTATATACACACATATATACATATATAAACATATACTATATATACATTTATACATGCATACACACATATACATACACATTATGTGCATACAAGCATATATACACACATACATATACATTATATGCATATACACACATATACATATACATTACATACATATTCATTTATATATACATGTACATATACACACATATACATACATACATACATACATACATACATACATACGTATGTACATACGCCCTCACAGTTATGTATTAGGAGAGGCAGCAGCGTTGTTTCCCTCCTGACTCCCTTCTATTAGGGTTTCTTCTATCAGTTCCCTTCCTTTAGAGAGTCCTGCTAACATAGTAATACAGGTAGGAGGGGCTACCTTCATCCTAACCCCAGGATTGGCTGCAGTGACTGAGGCAGGGGAATAAGAGGTGAGGGTAGTGCACACACACCCTGAAAAGTATACAGGAGGTGAGGTGAGTCCTTGTCTCAGGAAGATGGAGATTCAAGTATGGATGTCAGGACAGGAAGAGGCAAGAGTTAATTCAGGACAAGGTCTTACTAAGAGCCCGAGGCAAGACCTCAAGAGACTCCAGGAACAGGCACTGTCTGCCTATAGAGACCCAATGTTACTGCAGGCTGCAGAGGAAGAGAGGGGCACACCATGGAGCTGTAACAGGAGACTCCTGTGCTGAGGGAGCAGGGAGACAGTTCCCATTGCCTCAGGCCAATTTAACACAGGGATGCTAAGGGAGGTGGGGCTGTGGAGAGCCAAATCCCCTTCTCTAACACAGAGAGAAAAACCCTTCTACCATTTGATTCATCATGAAAGTGAAATGAACAGTTTTGTTCCAGATCATAAACAATGGGCCTCCTATGGAAGGGTAAGTGCCATGAAGGCCCGCTGGCTGGCTCTGGTCTGGGTAATAAGCATAGCTCCTGACAGATTGCCTAGAGAAGAGTCCAGCAGTGCATGGAATCCCCGTGGAGAGGGAGCTGGGAGGGACCAGCTGCTGCTTCCTGTCCACATACAGAACTGGGAGGGGCTTTCTCTCTTTTAAACAGACATTAACTTCAGTATTGTGGGGCTCTGAAGGAGCGGCTCATTCACCTCAAGGGTGTTCAGTGGGCTTGGAACTAACCACCAGCTCTCCTTCCAAAAGTAAATATGATGGCCATGTGGTAACCTCAATGAATGGAAACGTTCCTCAGATTTAGATAGCATTTTAATTGTCTAGGAGTAAAAAATGTATCCCCTGTCAGGTACTAGGGTATTAGAAATGATCTTGGGGCTTACTTGGAGATGCTTCAGTCTATAAAGTGTCTGTTGTGCAGGAAAGAGGACCTGGGCTCATCCCCAGAATGCACATAAAAAGCTGGTTTATATGCTCTAGTAATCCCAGGGATGGGGAAGCAGAGCCAGGAGGAGGAGGAGGGGAAGTGGAGCCAGGAGGATCCTCTGCATTTGCTAGCTAACGACCCTCAGGCCCTTGGCAAGCTCCAGGTTAATGAGAGACGCCTTCTTAAAAGAGGTGGGTGGCACCCGGGAAATGATGCCTGGCGTTTGACGTCCGCCTCCACATGCACAAGCACAAAATGTGCAGGCAAGGTATGCATGTGCACATACACACGGACACACCCGTGAGCAGAGAGGGGAGAGGGAGAGAGGGAGGGGAGGGAGGAGAGAGGGGGAGAGAGGGAGAGGGAGGGGGAGGGAGGGAGGGAGAGAGGGAGGGAGGGAGAAAGGATCTTTATATTCTACAAGTTCCACAAGTCAGAACCTTCTTAAGTCCATGGCTGTCTCTGTTCCAGTCTCTTTCCTCTACAGCTCTATAATCTCACTGTGCCTCCGTTTCTTCATTTTCAGTATACGGAAGACTGTAACTGAAGCTCTTTGAGGCAGGCATTACTGGGGGTACTGACTTATCATTGGTGCCGTACTTTGAGGAAACAATTCCAAGACACTCTGAAAACATTACTCGGGAACAAAATCCACTTCTTTTCTTATCTTTTTTGTTCTCTATTATAGCTAATTTATATGTTTATTCTTCACTGTGATTGCCTTATGCTTCCAGTTGAGAGGTTGCCAGCCTTCCCCCTGGGGAAAAGACTGGCCTTCTCACCGAGGGATGGAGAATCCTTGCATTGAAGGCAACAGATTGCACACAGATGCGAGGTCCTGAGGGGCAGGACGTCAGGGAGAAGACTCCCTGTGCGCCAGGGAAACTGAGAGCTGCATGTGTGACCTGGAACTTTCTGTAACAAGCCAAGATCTCTCGTATCAAATGAAAGGTCAGCTGGGGTTGGCGGCAGGATGATGTTGAGCACACGTTTCTCCACAGAAGGCTTAGAAAAAAAAACTCAACTAAATCTAAAATGGATTTTTACCATAACACATGATTCTCAGATATAAAATATTACACTCTGAAGGGTACTATCTGTTCTGCATAATGTCAAGGAAGTTTGTCACCTATGAGTTTGATAACATAAGCACCATTATTTTCTTATAAAATAATGCAGGTTTGTTGCAGAAAGTCTCAAACCAGGCAAGTAATAAAGACAGGAGAAATAGCAGGGAGGGTTCTTGGGAGCAGCAGGCTTCTGAGTGCTCACCTCCTGAAAATTAAATTCTGTTCAGATATTAGATTTTGTTGGTAGATATTAAGAAATGTGAGTGCATTGGTATGGATTTACAGATTTATTCTTTGTTATTAGCTTTCATATCGCGCTAGGCTCATAAGCAAATAAGACAGAATTAAACTAGAAACTGGGATGATGTTAGGTTTTCCAAAAGGTTCACAAAACTTCCTCTGTATTCCTTATCCACAGTCCCCTAATGTCACCCTCTCATGTTACCATGGCAACAGTCCAGGCCAGGAAGCCTATGCTGTTTTGTTATGGTTAGTCATGTTCTTATTTCTGTAGCTACCACCTGAGATAATCAACTTACTCAGAGAGCACATTGATTTGGATAATTTGTTGAGGATTCCAACAGACTGTTTGGCCTTATGGCCTTTAGCCATGACAATATCTCATGGTAGCAGATAATCATGACAACACCTCATGATTGCAGATTACCATGACAACACCTCATGGTTGCAGATCACCATGACAACACCTCATGGTTGCAGATCACCATGACAACACCTCATGATTGCAGATTACCATGACAACACCTCATGGTTGCAGATCACCATGACAATACCACATGGATGCAGATCACCATGACAACACCACATGGATGCAGATCACCATGACAATGCCTCATGGTAGCAAATCACCATGACAATGCCTCATGATTGCAGATTACCATGACAACACCTCATGGTTGCAGATCACCATGACAACACCTCATGGTTGCAGATCACCATGACAACACCTCATGATTGCAGATTACCATGACAACACCTCATGGTTGCAGATCACCATGACAACACCTCATGGTTGCAGATCACCATGACAACACCACATGGATGCAGATCACCATGACAATGCCTCATGGTAGCAAATCACCATGACAACACTTCATAAAATGTTACCCTAGTGGAGCAAGTGTTCACCTCATGGCTGGGACATTATTTCTTCCTTAGGGCCCCAGGACAGAAGACCCCCTATAAGACCCTAACTTTTAAAGTTTTCTACAGCTACAGACTGGTGACCTTTCCCACACAACATCATATAGGACCCTTATGGTCCCAACTACATAGGTGTTTGTCACTGAACTCTGCAGCCGTATTTGGACTGAGGCTTGCTTTTAGATAACTGATCATTTCTCAGAGCAGGTGTAATAGCTAGTGTTGAGTGTCATTGTGACTGGACTGAGAGGCTTTGCAAAGAAGGACAGAGTTCCGGATGTGTCCCCAAGGGTATTTCTAGGGAAGCTTTGTGCAAGAGTCAGCAGACTGACTGAGGAAGACCCACATATCTTGGGCACTGCCCAGTGGGTCTAAGACTTTAGAGCAGAAGGAGAAAGCTACGTGATCCACCTCAGACTTTCTCTCTCCCTCCTGCCCTACACTGCCCTACACTGGAGTTCAGGTTCTACAGCTTATGGATGCTGGAACTTGTACCCAAGTACCCAAGGGCTCCCCAAGGGCTCTACAGAATTTGGTCTTAAACTGGGGTTTCTGTCAGCATCCCTCAGAATGGGGATTCTGTACTGAGACTGACCCATGCCATCTTCTCCTCTAGCTCTCCAATCTGTACCAATAAGCACCGCTTAAGGCAAATTTCTAATAACCCCACTCTCACTTACTCATGCCTGACCAATGATATAGCTGTTGAAGAAACGGGGAAAGGACATGGTGAGAAGGGCACATTGCTGAAGGCCATTCAAGAAGAATGTCAAATGCCTTTAGAACTCATGGAATGCAGCCCACAGGTTACCACAGCCACATGGGTGAGCCTCAGTGTGGCATGTCCCCGAAGACTTTCCTGAGAAGTTTATGCTGTTATGGAGTTCTGCTCTGCTTGCTGCCCTCACATGCCTCTTTATCTAAGAATTACATGAAAACTCTAAGGGGGCTTCCAGTCCCTCACTGGACAGTATCTCTGGCACTCACAATAATAGTGTTTGATCTCTTTCAGGCACTGCTGCTGGAGCAGATTAATGATTCTATCGCCACCTTGGGAAAGAACTTAGAGACGTAGATTGTCAATGGTAAGTACCACCCTTAGAAACATTTGGAAAAATAAAGTTGTTAGTGAAGCCAGGTTGAGATGTTCTTAGTACTGGCTCTGATGTAGAAAATCTTAGGCAACAATATGAAGTTCAGAAGAACATAGTCTGAATAGTTGAGCTAGGGACCTTTTGTGGTCAGGGAACAAGAACAATGGCAGCACAGGCTGACGTGACTCTCACTGAGGCTGGACTAGTGACGATTGATTTCTTATACCCACTTTTGCCCTCAGCTTCCTGATATGATTTGTTAAGGATTGCTGATGAGAGTAGATGTGTATTTTGAGGATTTAAGGCAGCTATGACTGATTTCTACAGAAAAGTTTAGATTTGTGATTCTTTCAAGATTCTTACAAGATTACTCTTAAAGATAAATAGTAAAATAATTACTCCTTTCTTTGTAACTACAAGATGCTGCCTGCCAGTAACAGAAACTGGCTGAGAAAACTACCTTGCTTGCTTACATTTTGTTAATTTATAAAAAGTTGCTTGATTATAAATGTGCATGAGGTTTTGAGAATAATTTGTTTTGTTTTTTTTTTTTTACCTGTACGATATAATGTTATTTCTTGTATAGGCATTGGAAAACACATTGTTTTTTCATAGTCATTCACTAGAAGAGAATTAAAATGTAATCACATTGTTATTGTATATTTCTTGAAAGATTTTGCTGGGAAGATTAAGCTAGGGGAGAAAGAATAAAGTACAGTGTGGCTGGACCATTGTTCCTCCCATCCACCAATCGTGTGTGCGTATGTATGTATGTATGTATGTATGTATGTGTGGAATACTTGGAGCCTGTTTGTTGGAGCTTTGCTCTAACCATTCTATATGTGAATGTGTATCTGTCTGTAGGTCTGTAGGCATGTGTGTGTATATATGTGTGTGTATGTGTGTCTGTATATGGTGTGTGTCTATATGTGTGTGTGTGTGTGTGTGTGTGTGTGTGTATGAAGTTGTTGGACTCTGTCTTTTGTTTCATCCATTCAGTGTGTGTGTGTATGTGCATGTGCATGTGTTTGTGTGTGTGCATGTGTGAATTTTTCTTCTCTTTTTAGCCAGCCCCAAGGAGTTAAAAGAGTTCATAGTTTTTCACTGGCCACAGAGAGTGCCAGCCCCAGTAAATTAAGCTTTGTTCCCTCAGAAAAAAAGTCTGTTGATTAACTTCTCTAATGGCTAGCTGTCTTTGGCAGCAGCCCCTGTAGGTATCTGAATCCACCCTGGTCAGCAGCTCTAAACACTGACCCCCAGGGCTGCCTGCCTCAGTTCACCCACCATACGGATGCCAAAGCTAGTAACTGGCACCTGGTGGGGAGGACATGGTGCTAGGCAGGCATGGTAGCAGGACCAAGAAGGTGGATGGTCAGTTTTCAATAGCACACAGGGAACAGAAAGTAGGGTCTAAAACCTTAAAACCCCACCCATTTCTTCCAGCAAGACTTTACCTCCTAAAGGTTCCAAAGCCACTCTCCAAACAGCATGAGAAACTGGGACCAGGCATCCAAATATGTGAGCCCACTGGGGATATTTCTCACTCACACCAGGACAGCAACCATTCCGAGAACTAAGATTCCTCTCTCTTTGTTCTCTTTCCTTGGAAAGCCTCATAAGGGTCCTCGTAGAAACGGCGCACTCAAGTGGGGCAGCAGAGGACTCTGGGAGACTTCTCTTTTGCAGAGAGCCTATTTCTCTTCTTTGTGCAGTTTATGAAAGCTCATTGTACTCCTTACTATGCAGCCTGACTTATTTTGAATATCCCACACATTTTAAGTTTCTCTGATATCTAAGCCTAGCAGCACACTCTTTTTCCATTTTTAATTGTTTGACAGTTTTATACATTAATATAATGAAGTTTAGTCATTTCCACGAGCTATTCCCCATCCCCCTCATGCCCATCCATTCCCCACTGGCCCCCTTCTCATGCAGCCTTTACTTACCATTCTATGAGGTGGGGGCACACTCTATTCTTGATTTTAACTTTATTACCTCTTCTTCTTGGCAAAAACAACTAAAACCATCTCCTTAAACTTTGTTCGTAAAATTATTTGAATTCTATAAGTCATTAATTTATTCAACATCATTAATTCATGAAAGGTTATCTTCAGGTTGATTTGCAGGAAATCTGCCCAATAGGGTGGTCTAATGACCAGAAATCATTAGGCTATGTAATCACTGTAGGAAATACATATCAGCAGTGATAAGCAGTCCTGGGATGAAGTCTCTGGGGCTGTGCCTCTCCGGAGTGCACCCATGGCAGTCACACAAAATGGTGAGCCATCTCCAGGAAACTCACTTGCGTGCCGTAGCCCTTCTGAGATGGCTTCTGTCAATCTGTGAGAGATAGACAGATAGCTTATTGGAAAGTGTACTGTACCTCGTAAACACCCCATAATATTCTGTTTGTGATAACCTTACTGTACCTCATAAACACCCCACAATAATCTGTGAGTGATAACCTCAGGAGGATGCAGGGTTTGAAGTAACTCGTTTTAGAGGCGAGTTTGGTTAGTGTCTCTTCTCTGTGAAAGAAGTTCTGAAATGTTGTTACCCCTCTGAACACAGAGAGTGGAAAGAAAATCTGCTAAGGGGGACCCTGAAAGCTGCCATCATGCCTTCAGGCCTGGGCAAAGGGTAGGACTGTTGAAATATACCTGTGTAGGGTTGGTTCTCTGAGGGTGTACCCTAGGGAGGTCATGCCTAGTCTCCCATCTCATTGATTGGTCTTTCTGAAGACTCCAGGAGCTTCAGCCTTTGTGGCTTCCCTAGGCTGAACGTAGTTTGCCCAGGGATACATATAACCATGTCTTCAGAGTTCAGCTCATGCATCTCATGACACTCCACCCATCAGGAGGGTGTATATAGAGGAACACTTGCACATTTGAAGATTCTGGGAACTTCAGGGTAGACCTTTGCAGGTCTGAGATGTTTGGAGTGGCTAAGGAAAGGGGACCAACCCAATGGGTAGGGATAGGACATGAGGGAAAGTCTGGCAGTGGCCTAGGGGAGCCAGCTTTCAGTGAGACCCTCACACTGTCACCAATGGAGGGGATGTAATGCGCACATGTGTTGGGGATAAAGGGAAGAAGCAGGGCAAAGCTTGACAATTATCAACAGTCAGACACTAAACATGGCTTCAGACTTCATCACCAGTAGGTTCTAGCAGGGAGTGGGCTGCCTAAATGGGCCCACAGGATTCCTCTATGCATCCTTTGCCTGATGAACTCAGGATGCTGACAGATATTAACACAACCACTTCATCTTAGAACATTTTAGCAGTGACAAGCTACCCTTTGTAGAGCTCTTAAGGGCCTTTCAACCTGCCTTTCCCTGCTTCTCTTGCTGAAGACACTTCTTCACAATGCCTTTTAGTCTCCATAATCCGCACATTTGTATAACCAATGACAAAGGGCTGGTGAGTGTGGTGTCTACTTTGAGCTGTTGGGGCAAGGCCACCAAGATTTGCTTCTTAGCCTGGTGTTCCAGTCTAGGGTTATGTCTAACAGCACCTTGGGTACTGGCCTGGTGTTCTAGTCTAGGACTTTGGCTATAGCACCTTGGGTACTGGTCTGACGTTCCAGTCTGGAGCTATATCTACAACACCTTGGATATGTTTAACACCTCACCATAGTTGTTTCTCCATTGCTTATTCTCCATTTGCTTTTCAAACTGGATGGAAATGGTTGACAAGACAGACTCATATTCTGTCTGTCAGTTTCAAATAAAGGCAGAGACCTTGTTGCTTAAGTGTTAGTTCCTGAAAAGCACACACATCCCTTGTGAGGGTGACTTTACTGTTCCTCGAAGCTCCCCAGTGACTGCAATCACTGTGCTCAAGAGAGTGGAAAGAGTGCTGATAGAAAACATATTCTAATGAAGCATCTTCCCTTTTGAACTACCATGACAGGTAGCAGAAGTTACACAGATGATTCTAGCTCCTGCTCTGGTTCAAACTCACCCCTCTCCAGGGCACAGCTCCTCTAAGTAGCCAACTTTGGCAAGGACAATCTTCTATCCTTTTTGTTTATTTATTTGTTTGTTTGTTAATATAAAATTCTTCAAACAAATATAACACCTTTCACCTGTTGTAGATGCTGAATTTATCATTTATGAGAATGACACCAGTGGACAGCAAGATGGTTTACTCCATCCTCACCCAGCCTTGGACCATGTCTTAATTTCTCTTCTATCGCTTTGATGAAACATCCCGACAAAAGCAAGTTACAGGAGAAATGCTGTATTTTATCTCATTTTATCTCAACTCAGGTTGCAGTCCATCATGACAGGGACATCTCGGCACAGCCAGAATACAGCCTTGGAGGGTGCATGCTCCTGCTCAGCTCATTTTCTCCACTTTTAATACAGGCTAGGATTGCCTAGGGAATACTGCCACCCACAGTGGACAGGTCTTCCCACTTGAATTAACTTAAGACACCTGGAGGTCCATCTCACTGGTGATTATAGATTCTGTCAAGCCAACAATTAATACTAACCATCACAGGCTATAAGGTGATCAAAGAGATACAGGTCTAAATGAAGTCAGAAGCAAAGGCAGACACCTCCATAACCAGAGGGCAAGCCAGATGGGGAGATCACTGATTTTTGATTCATCGCCTATATTTGATTCATAGCTCTTCAGGCAATGAGTATGGAAGAGACTATTGTATTCTATAGATACATAATCTATAGATCATAAAGAATTATTTGCTTTTCCAAGATAATTATTTAACTTACTATTTAATAAATTATACTATACACATATACATACCTGTATCATATAATATTCACTAAAATCCTGGTGTGGAAAGTCTAGAAACTGAAGATCAGTTAGGATCTTTGCAAAATTACTGAAGTTCTGTTTCACAATGGGTAAACCAGAATTTACAGTTTCACACTATCCAGGGTCCCCTAGCTTCCTTCCGTGATTTGTTAACCAATTTACGCTTTGTGTTCAATTGGTGCCAAAATAATTGAATTCCCTTTTAAAGGTAAGAAACATGTATGGCTCTAGCAAATATAACAATATAGGAAGAAAGAATGTCTGCAGGTTGGCAGATTGGCTATTTGTCCCACTAAGAGGTTTATGAAGACAGTAAATAACAAGAGAGACTGGGAAGTATGGTTAGGGTGAACCATGGAGAGAGAGAGCCCCTTCAGTCCTTATCTGCCAATTCTAATGAAAAATACTGCAAATTCTCCAGCTATTTTATTCCCATGTTTCACTGGACTGGTTCTTTTGTAATCTTCATTTTTAATTCACGCATTTATTTTGTCTTGAGAGGTTAATTAAGCCCTAAGGTGAGCAGACACTTCTGAACACAGTGATCCACTCTTTCATGCTATGCTGTGGTTGGAGGCTGGCCTCTTAGGAAGTATAAGGGGGAAGGGAGTATTTGGTTTTCTTCACTTGCTAAAGGGTTCAAGGACCAATTCAAATATTGTTGAAATTATAACAACATTTCAGAAAGTGATACTTAAAAGCAAATGGTCTGTACATCTGTAAGCATTAGCATGTAGGAGCCTTGTCCATCGCCAATGTCCCGCAAATGAACTGTGTATTTCTGTGAGTATAACAGACAGCATTAAGGATTTAGAATGCCACTGACTGTGGGATTAATGTACATACACTTCTGGATATTTTAAAATACAATGACTTGGAACCTGGTATTTTTCTACCTGTGGGTTTTACTACGTGACAAATTAGTGTGGTACAGTTTTTACTGTAGGAAAAAAATCAGTTAACATTAAAATGTCAAGGAAGTGCTCTAGCAATAGACACTGGCACCTGCCTGCAATCCTAGCTACTTCAGAAGTTGAGGCAGAAAGATTGAAGGCTACCTTATACAATTTAGCAATATCTTGCCTCAGAATAACATTTAAAGTGAGTAGGTGGGGCTTCATGCGGCACTTGCCTATCATGTGTGAGACTCAGTTCTATCTCTGACCATGCAAAACAAGTCTCAGCACTACCAATCACCAACCACCAACCACTAATCACCAACCACCAATAGCCAATCACTAATCATCAATCACCAACCACCAATCACCAACCATCAACCACCAACCACCAACTACCAACCACCAACCACCAACCACCAACCACCAACCACCAATCATCATTATAAGTAATTGGTTTACAGTCCTATGTAATTAGTTAAAAGGGTATCGTATGATAATATCTGTGTATAGTTCATTGGATAAAAGATCTCATAAAATATTCTTTTAAATATAAATAGTAATTAATGATTTACTGATTGTTTATGGACCATATGGCAGACATGAGAACCAGGGATATAACAAGTTTAAAAACATTCTTGTGGAACTGTGACCTGTCATGTTAGTAGAAGAGAGTCACTGACAAAGCAGAGAAGTAAGTGTGGTTAGGGTGAGAGCTGGAGTGGGAGCTGGAGTGGGAGCTGGAGTGGGAGCTGGGGTGGGAGCTGAGGTGGGAGCTGGAATGGGAGCTGGAGTGGGAGCTGGAGTGGGAGCTGGGGTGAGAGCTGGGGTGGGAGATGAGGTGGGAGCTGGAGTGGGAGCTGAGGTGGGAGCTGGAATGGGAGCTGGGGTGAGAGCTGGGGTAGGAGATGAGGTGGGAGCTGGAGTGGGAGCTGGAGTGGGAGCTGGAGTGGGAGCTGAGGTGGGAGCTGGAATGGGAGCTGGAGTGGGAGCTGGAGTGGGAGCTGGGGTGAGAGCTGGAGTGGGAGCTAGAGTGGGAGCTGGAGTGGGAGCTGGAGTGGGAGCTGAGGTGGAAGCTGGAGTGGGAGCTGGGGTGGGAGCTGAGGTGGGAGCTGGAATGGGAGCTGGAGTGGGAGCTGGAGTGGGAGCTGGGGTGAGAGCTGGGGTGGGAGATGAGGTGGGAGCTGGAGTGGGAGCTGAGGTGGGAGCTGGAATGGGAGCTGGGGTGAGAGCTGGGGTGGGAGATGAGGTGGGAGCTGGAGTGGGAGCTGGAGTGGGAGCTGGGGTGGGAGCTGGGGTGGAATCTGAGGTAGAAGCTGGGGTGGGAGCTGGAGTGGGAACTGGAGTGGGAGCTGGGGTGGGAGCTGGGGTGGAATCTGAGGTAGAAGCTGGGGTGGGAGCTGGAGTGGGAGCTGGAGTGGGAGCTGGAGTGGGAGCTGGGGTGGGAGCTGGGGTGGGAGCTGGGGTGGAAGCTGGGGTGGGAGCTGGAGTGGGAGCTGGGGTGGGAGCTGGGGTGGAATCTGA
The DNA here is from genome assembly GCF_011762505.2 of Arvicanthis niloticus. NCBI lineage: Eukaryota > Metazoa > Chordata > Mammalia > Rodentia > Muridae > Arvicanthis > Arvicanthis niloticus. The sequence goes on from NC_047669.1 coordinate 76,431,219, forward strand.
GGTAGAAGCTGGGGTGGGAGCTGGAGTGGGAGCTGGAGTGGGAGCTGGAGTGGGAGCTGGGGTGGGAGCTGGGGTGGGAGCTGGGGTGGGAGCTGGGGTGGAATCTGAGGTAGAAGCTGGGGTGGGAGCTGGGGTGGGAGCTGGAGTGGGAGCTGGGGTGGGATCTGGGGTGGGAGCTGGAGTGGGAGCTGGAGTGGGAGCTGGGGTGGGATCTGAGGTGGAAGCTGGGGTGGGAGCTGGAGTGGGAGCTGGAGTGGGAGCTGGGGTGGGATCTGAGGTGGAAGCTGAGGTGGGAGCTGGAGTGGGAGCTGGGGTGGGATCTGAGGTGGAAGCTGAGGTGGGAGCTGGAGTGGGAGCTGGGGTGGGAGCTGGAGTGGGAGCTGCTGAGGTGGGAGCTGAGGTGGGAGCTGGGGTGGGAGCTGGAGTGGGAGCTGGAATGGGAGCTGAGGTGGGAGCTGGAATGGGAGCTGAGGTGGGAGCTGGAGTGGGAGCTGGGGTGGGAGCTGGGGTGGGAGCTGGGGTGGGAGCTGGGGTGGGAGTTGGGGTGGGAACTGGGGTGGGAGCTGGGGTGGGAGCTGGGGTGGGAGCTGGGGTGGGATCTGGTATCATTTGGAGGTTCAAGAGGACTTGCTGGGGAAGGGACCATTGGAGGGACTTAGCTAGGGAGAGTGGTCCACCAGACAGGACAGTTGCAGCATCTCCTCTACAGCACGAATGACCTCATTGTGTTTATTTGCCATATCGCCTAACCCATTTCTCTACTGCTTACCATCAAGGCAAGCAATGGTAAGTTCTTCCATAACTGAGCCATGGGGATAGTGCTGCAGTGGCATCTCTGTGCTGTGCTGACTTGGAGTCATGTGGATCACAACCAGGACATGTTCTGTCCATATCAGTAATCACAGAGGACCAGTTTCACCCATAGGCACTGGCCTTACACTTGAGAGCACTGTCCAAATCCAGCTGTTGTATGTGCTTAATTAGTGTGGTGTCTGTAAGATACTTAATAAGGATGGAAGACATCACTGACTCTGTGTTTCTAGGATCCTGCACATGCCACACAAACTTAAAATAGACAAATCAGATTCCATCACAACCCCAGTGCATCTAAGGGCATCACCAGTACATCCAAGAAAGAAAAGAGAAATCATACATCAGGTAATGAGTTAATTTCCAGGATATATAAGTTAACTCCTACAACTCAACAAGCTAGCTTAATTAAAAGATGATGGGCAAAGGATTTTAATAACCATTTTTCAGAGATGATATGCAAATGACCAACACACATTAAAGATCTCAATGCTGCCAATCATTAGGGAATTCAGATGAAAATCACAGCAAAGTATCTCCCCCAAACCATTAGAACAGTGACTACCAGTAAAACAAAAGCGAAGTTAAAACCCACGAAAATAGTAATTGCTGGTGAGGATGTAGTGAAACTGGAGCCCTGGCGTCCTCTTGGTAGCACTGTGAAGTTGCACAGCTACTATGGAGACACAGTAAGGTATTCCTTAAGAAAAACAAAGCAAAAAACAAAAACCCTAAAACTGAACCTACAGTATGACCTGAATAAGAATCTTAAGAAAGTAATTACCCAACTGCCTTCATCATGGTACCAGCAGTGATAGCCCTGGGAGCAAGGCAGGGTTCATCAGCAGGAAAATGGATAAAGGAGGAGTATAGACATGCAGTGACGTTATCCAGCCTCACGAAGGAGGCTCTGACACATGCTACTGTGTGGGGGACACCGGCCATATCACGTTCAGTAAAGTCAGCCAGTCACAAAAGCACAAATGCAAGACCCTACCTCTGCAGAGCTACCGGAGTCACGAAGCTCAGAAAGTCTGGAATGGTTGCCAAGGCTGTGCGGAGGGAGTTTAATGGGCAGAGTTTCAATTCTGCAAGATGAAAACATCATGGAGTTTGTTCCACAACACGACTACACTTAACTTCACCAAGAGAGGCATTCGGAAATAACTAAAGTGCTAAATTTAACTTTGTGCTTTTTTTTTTTTAAATGAAAATGTAGAAATAATAATACAAAATAGTGTGGACTGAGAGACTGAGTGTTCTTTGATGAAGAACACATAAGACGTCGTATGTTACATATGTCCTCTTCGTTCTGAACAGAGACCCTCAGGTGCAGCCACCAAGCAAATCAGGCAAAAAGAGGACTCCACGGGCCAGATGAAAGGCTTGGTGCCAGCGTGTCTCTCCCAAAGACATCTCAGCCAGTCTGTCATTGGCTCTCACAGAACTTCAAAAAGAGTATCACGACTGAAGCCTGACTTGGCTCTGTGAGAATTGCTGCCTTGTTCTTGGTTAATGTACTCAGAGTTACTTTATATGCTAACTAGGTCAAGTCTTTCTGGAATAAATATAGCGCCCCCTCCCCTAAACATGGAAGATGTCTGTTGCAGGAAGATTCATTTTCAAGCTGGGTTGAATAAAAAAATTGAATTCGTTTGTAGTTTGAACACAGGGTTCCTGAATTATATAGGAATAGAAAAATTGAGCTGAGCTCAAGGAAGCAGGCAAGTGAATATGCATTCATTCATTTTTCTATGCTCTTTACTGTGGATACAATCTATGTTTCAAGCCCCTGTTTCAACTCCCCACAATTACGGACCACAACCTGGAATTGTGGGTATAAACGAGCCCTTTTTCCATTAAGTTAAGGTGTTTATCAGACAAAAGTCAAGGTGTTTATCAGAGAGTCAGAAGTTAGAGTAGGGCAGACTTTAGCCGGCTGTGAATGGAGTCTGGGATGTGGGTGCTCCTGTTGATCCTCTAGAATAGACCTTGTTTATTGTGAGCCTACCAGCAGGACCCCAGGGAGGCCTAACGTGGTGACTATCTCCAAAACAGATAGCATTTGGTCCTCAGCTCTGATCTAGCATTGTAAGAAACACTTTGTGTGTGATAGCAGCCTAGGAGACCAGGAAGGGTCGCCTTTCTCCTAGGTCAACATAGCACAGATGAAAATGCTGCTATAGAATGAGATTGGGGACACAGAGGAGAGGATGTCAGCCCCGGTGATGTCAGGGCTGGGAAGAGGGAGCCGTTTCTGTCATTACTCTCTCCCTGTGGGCCACAGGCTGACCCACAGTTTTTGGAAACATAAACCCTTTCTACAATTGACTATGTCTCAGGAACTCTTTCTTTTTCTTAGCCTTTGCTTCAAGCCTGTGTTCTCTCCTGGGAGCTCTGAAAAAAAATATCAAAGCAGATGCCACTCATCGCTCCTCTGAGGGATCCCTCCACCGCGTCCTGTCATCTCTATACGGGTCCTTACTCCTCAGTATTCACCGTGATTCCAACCTGCTTTTCTAAGGATGTCATCTTGATGTTTTCCCTGATCTCCACCAGGAACTGCAAGCCAAAGCCACACATGACTCCAGAGATGACACTTCAAAGCCCACCCTGTACAACCCCCCTCCATGCTGGGTTACAAGTGGGATTACCATCTTCATAAATCTGAGGACACAACGTGTCTGCCTCAGGTCTAGCCACCAGTTCTTCTTTTCTCTCCGAGCTGCAAGCTTTGGCAGAGAAAGCCTACTTCAGCATACTCTCTCTGGCACCAGGTGCTGTGGACTTCTGTCCTGTGTGTAATTTTTGTGAGGAGTCTGCTTGATGGTTACTCTAATTTCTTTCCTATAGCTGGGATGTAGCATCTGTCAAGAAGTAACTTAAGGGAATAAGGACTTATTTGTACTTGCAGTTAGAGGGGGTACAGTCATGCAGCTCAACTGGTACAGTTGTGGTGGGAGGCTGGTTGCTCGCATCTGAGAAGGTCAGGTGGTGATGCTGACACTCAACTGAGCCTTATCCACTTTTACTAAGTGTAAGACTCTCGCTTTCTGTCACGTGCATTTCCAGAGATAGTCCTCGGAGATACGTCCAATGGTGTTTTTCACGAACGTCTTGAATGTTACTGAGTGTAATCACATTGGACAAGTTAACTGTCTCTAGGATACAGTAGGCCTTAGAAGTAGTGTATTTTTCCTCAGAAAAGGTCTGTGGTGCCAAATGCAAAGAGCTGGCTGTTTCCTCTCTAATGCAGGACTTAGTGACTAGGACAGTCTTGCCATTCTAACTCCTCAGAATATGTGCTCTACAGAGGCCTGTGGGACATCTTAAATGGGACCACTCTGTTCAGTCAGCCATAGGTCTGTATAAGGTGCTAGGATTCCGGTCACAATGATGTCCCCTTTCTGTTGCCTGCGGTGGCTTTGCCTCTGATGGTGAAGTCACAGAAGCATCAGGCTTTATGGAAGTGTTTTCCAAGAGGGCTTGAGGATGTGCCCAGGGTCTACTTTTTGGGTTTTGCACAGCTTGGCCTTCATTTGCTTGTACAGAATACATGTGTGAGTCCACACATCTGTTATGATGCCACTACATCCGTCCTGTTCAGTAACCATGGAAGCTTAGGGTCCATCTCTTTCAGAAAGTTTTTCATTGGCTCCTAACTGCCCCCCCCATGCTTTGTTATATTTCTGTAATTTTATCTTTTTGGCACTGCTGAGACCATTTTGTCCCATTTCTATATTTGGTGTATCCCCCTAAAATATCTTCAGGTGCCTCCACCTGGGAAAGAGTAATGAGTACTTATCTACAGAAGTTCCGGACACCTCCGGAAGCTTCAGCAGGCAGAAACTGGATAAACAAAGCCTCCCTTTCTATTAATTATACTTTGGATATTTGACTCATCCAGGAGGAGAACGAGATTAATTAGAATAAAAATCAAAAGTAAAATAAGGCTGTAGAATCACGCAAAGGTAACAGGGGGGAAATGGTCACAATTATGAGGCTGAATTGACTGGCTGAGTCTGTGGGTGACGCATACAGGAAGTGGCTGCAGGGGCCGAGACGTGAGGGTGAGCTTAGCACTGGCAAACGAGTCACTCGTCAACAGAACAATAAGCCTCAGGCATGAGAAACGCTGCCCAGCCAACTTGGTTCACCAACTGGCTTACTGGTCTGCTGTTTTGTCATGGAGTCAGAGTCCTCTATCTTATCAAATTGTCTGCTTTACTTTAAGAGGATCTCTTCCCCCATGCTTAAAGATGACAGGGAAAACAGGTTCAGAAGAAGAATCCTCCAGATTCCAAGAGAATTTTCCAAGGTATTATGATAGTTTGGATATGAAATGTCCCCATAGGCTTACATGTCAGAACACGTAGGTACCAGCTAGTGGCGCTGTTTTAGGGAGTTGTAAGATACACTGGAAGTGGGCTCACAATGGAAGAAGCAGATTACTGGGTATTGGGCCTTATGGGTTATAGGTTGGCCTCCAGTTCCCTTTCCTTCTTGACCCACTGAGATATGAACAAGTATCTGAATTCTCCCACCACCATAAAGCTTCTCACTGTCATGGCTTCTCTGCCATGATGGACAGGGCCCCCTGCAAACTGTGAGTCAAACAAACTCTTCTTGTCAGGTGTTGGTCCCAGGGATGAGAAAAGGAAAGGCTACAGGGAGGTGGGCAGATGTCCTTCCAGCAGCAGAAGCGAAGCAAAATGAACACAGAACCTTGGGAGATTTTGTAAATGTAAGACTTAGGAAGTCTCTCAGATCAAAGGTAAAGTATTTATTGCATAATACACAAGGACCTAAGTTTAGATCTCCAGGGTTTATATAAATGCCTGGTGCTAGTATTGCAGAGACGGGTGGATTCTAGTGGCTCGCTGGCCAGTCAGTCTAGCTGATATGGGGACTTTAAAGTTCAGGCAGAGACCCTGTCTCAAGCATAAGTTCAAAAGGATTTCGGGAAGGCCCTACCATCAAATTGTGGCCTCCACATGTGCTGTATGGGCAAGCACCCCTGCCACATGCACACATATGTAACAGGCACATACATATACAAATGGAAAGATTCCTAAGTCTGCCAACATTGTCTTACTAGTATTATATCTTCGTGTTTATTCTATCTTCCAATATGGTGCAGTAGGAGCTGGGAGGTGGACAACTCTGTAGTCTGATTCCACTAAGAAAAGGAAGATAGTGGGGTGGGGTATGGAGAGACAAGGTGGGGACAGGCAATACCTCTTCCCAGCTATGTGGTCACTCTCTCTTCCCAGTAGAATCTCACCAGTGAGGAGCAGGGGGTTCTCAAGAACCATCTTGGATTCCTCAGATGCCTGGTAGGGTTGAACATAGCAGTTGTCAACAGAAGCCTAGTAAGGACAAACACCCCAGTAGGGTGGTTGTGTGTTCTGGGCAGCTCACATGCAGGTGGCTGGTCCTCACAGATAAGAACACGGGACTTGGCAGAAGGGAATTTCTCCCAAGGTTGGAGAAACCAGAATTTGAGGCTGTCTCCTTCCAAGATTGGATGCTGCCCTGTAAGCTGGGCAGTCTGCTCGACCATTTGATGTTTCCTTATCACAAACATCCTGGGACATTGTTCAGATGGATCTTGCTTCTCTCTCCTGAGAATCCATTCTCCAACTGTCCTTGAAGATTTTCTAGGAACAGACTCTGTGATGGGCTCGGAGTCTCTTGGGGGTTAAAGGCAAGTGATGAGGCAGCCATGGTGTATGAATCAGAACCAAAATGGTGACAGAGGCTGGACCCGAGAGCTGAGAAAGAAAGAACCTCTTACTGTTCTACTGTTACCCACTCTGTACTGTGTTCTTGAGATGGCTCTCTGTCCCTGTCCCCTCACCTTCCATGTTTAAATCTACTGTTTCAAAGATCTGAATTTCAGGATAGAGTGGATTTGCCATGTTTCCTAACCTTATCTCCCCATTCCTTGTTTGACATCTCATTATTGTGCTTTTAAAATTTTTTGCTTTTTTATTTACTTATTTGTGTGCATAAGCACACAGGTGTGCATGTGTGTGTATGCATGCATGCACTGTGTGTGTGTGTGTGTGTGTGTGTGTACCATGATGTACATGTGGAAATCAGAGGAAAAGCTGATGAAATCGGTTTCCTTCTTCTACTGTGTGAGTTTGAGGGAGCAAACTGAGGTCATCAGGAACTTTACCCACTGAGCTGTCTCCCCCGTTCCCACTGCTGTACTTTTTACTGTTCCTCTACTATACCTGATCCATGGAGCTCTAAATATGACCTGGCCTGCTTGGCATGAACACACAGATGAGACATAACCAATTAGCTTAGTCCACACCTTTATCTGATGAAAAGCTTAGAAAAGGGCCAGCAATTCAGATGCAAAGCAGAATGGTTATTGGACTAGGGGAAAGAGAAACACCTCCTATGAAGGTTTCTGGACAGCAAGGACCCACTGTGCATATGCTGGGATCCCACAGAGGACAGGCTGCCCAAGATTGAAGCTTGCCTAGAAGAACAAGAGAAAGAACTAAGCCAGGGGCCCCCGTGTCTCAGGCCCAGCTTTGTCTGGCCACATATGTGGACCTGCAGCTTTCTCCCAATCTCTAACAGTGTTTAAGAATATTAGGAAGAACCCTGGTAATTAGTGTGACTCGTGACTTTAGTGTGACTGTTGTTCCTGGGTACATCATTTTTTGTAGGAGTCCTGGGTTGGGGGAGTAAATGGCAGGGTAAGATCCAGACTTCTCAGTTCCATGGCTATCATCTCAGCCATTGCTCCAACACACTCCACCTGACACTCACCACAGAAGCCACCATCTTCATTTCTCTAGAGTATGTAGGTTGTGAGTTCTCTGGTGTCAATGTCTGCAACATTACTCTGTTCTAAGGACCATGTTGCTGGTCCCTGGTGGCATCTGTTTTATGGGCCATGTTGGTGGTCCCTGGTGTCATCTGTTTTAAAGGCCATGTTGGTAGTCCCTGGTGGCCTTTGTTTTAAGTGTCATGTTGGTCTATGGTGGCATCTATTCCAAGGGCCATGTTGCTGACCTCTTAGTGACATCCATTCTAAGGGCCATGCTTCTGGAAAGGACCATATTTCTGATCCCTGGTGGCATCTGTTCTAAGGGTCATGTTGCTGGTCTCTGGTGGCATCCATTCTAAGGAACATATTGCCTGTCCCTGGTGCTGTTCTCATGGCACAAAATACTAATGATTTGAGTGTTCAAACCTGGAAATGTATAAGAGAAACATCAACAAGTCAGTCCTCTGAGATGCTGATACCCATTGGTTCTTTGCAATCCTCTAAGATGCTGACACCAGGCAGTTCTTTGTAGTCTTCTGAGATGCTGACACCCAGCAGTTCTTTGTAATCACCTCAAATGACTTCAATCCAACAAGACAAACTTTCCGTTATAATTCACAAAAGGATGATCAGCACCTGCCTCAAGCCTCCTAACTGAGATCATTGCTAGCTGAAGAACAAGCCTGTTAACTCTCTACTTTTATCTGCATGCTGTTCCACAAATTAGATAGCATGAAAGTCCACGTAAAAGTCCAATTCCTTGGCTATGCCTTGATGACACTGGCTCTACAGAGATGAAGAGGTGCTATGCTACTGGCCACTGAAGGATTCTGGGGGAGGAGTGCATGCCACTGGTGAGTCCACAGGCTCTTCTGACTAGGGAGATCATCTCGTGTGTTGTATGGATGCCTTACTTGTCAATCAAAAAGCCTATGGCCAATGGCTTAAGCAAGAAATAGAAGGTGGGACATCAAGAGAAGAAAGAATTCTGGGAGAAAAGGAGGTGGGGAGGGGAACCGGAAAAGAAGTGAGGAGACAGACACATGGATGCATGGTGCCTGAGCACAGATAACCAGTCATGTGGCATAATGTAGGTTAAAATAAATGGGTCTCTTTAGTTATGATCTAGACAGAGTGGAGCCTAGCTACATGGCCAAGGTGTTTGTAAATGTAATTTGAGTCTGAGTCTTATTTCTGGGAGCAGAGGGTTGGGAGGCAGAATTGCCATAAGTATAATACCACATGGTCACACAGGCAGCTTTGTCAAACCCAGCAGGTCACAAAACAAACCAAACAAAACAACAACAACAACAACAAAAACCACATGGACATAGCAAAGGAACCTGTGAGGACTTGGGGGAGGAAAAGGGGTGGGGTCAGCATGATCAAAACATATTATTTTATGGATGAAAATGTCAAGGAGCAAATTTAATAAATAAAAAAGTATGCTTGATCAAAGCTGAAAGTTTGAAAAACTGCCACATCTACACACACACACACACACGTAGCATATTTTATGAAGTGAGAGCTTTTAACGATGACATAAATCTGTGTTCTGTAGATGATAACACACTCTGCCTGCTGCTTTAAACAAATCTACAGCTCATGAAAGTACTCTAGATTTAATTTTTATACTTGTACGCAAACTCCTGAGAGGAACGTATATTTCTTTTTAAAAACAAGAGTGTTCCCTTATGCAAGTCTGCCTCCCCAGGCTCTAGGCCGTACTTTGTGCCCAGTGACAAGAATAATGCTTAAGCCATTAGCCCCATAAATCCCCTAGGAGACAAGATGTGAATGGCCCAATAGATAAATCAAATGGAATTGAGCAAATTAGGACCGTGGCTGTTGTTACCTTTATTTATTAACCGCAGTAACTCTGTCCTAACCTCCTGCACAACACTTAATCCATTATGAGGCTCGGAAGCTTTTCAAGGGTTTCAGCTGACTTCCGTGTCTTCCACACGGGCAGATATAAGAGGCTCCAGGGCGTGAAGAGGTCACAAGTCATTGTGGTTCTTATTGTCTGTGTGTTACCCTCCCCGAGATGAGAGCTTTGTTGAGATTGAGCTTGCCCCTGTTGCTGGGGCCAGGCATCCCTGTAACAGAAGACTGACCAAGGGACTGCGGGTGGATGCTCCTCCCTGGGGAGGAGACAGTCAAGTTTCCAATAGTCTTTCCTATTGACCTGGCCACAGCCCTCTAGGAGATGGCGGAAAAGAATAAGACTCAAGGAACACACTGGAGACACCATTTCTACCAGGCGTTTTGTCGTGTTCCCACCCTCCTCTGTATCACAACACCTCGATTAGCTTTTCAGCACCGGGGAGTCTTTCTCATGCAGCTTCCTGTAGTCCATAGTAACTTCCTGTGGTGGTTAGGTCATCTATCTGCTGCGTTTCAGAGTCTTTTATTACTTAAATTATTTTTAACTGAGTGAAACACATATAAATTGTAATCTGCTGTCATAGCTGTTTTGTTGCTTGCTAAGTCAGAGAGGCCCTGAGTACCTTCTTCACCGCTTGTGTGGACAGGCAGTGCATTCTACACTTACTGTCTCTGCCCAGCAGTCATGATTCTGGATTTTGCTTCTGCAGCCTCACCTGTTCTAAATACCACATTTAACAGGCTAACAGTATCCATTGCTTTGTCCCTGGATCCTCGAATTTAGTGCAAGTCTTTCAAAGTTCATCTGTGCTATTCACATGGTAGATTTTCCCTTCTTTATGAGGCTGGCTGATACTTGGCCATGCCAGGCAGGGAAGGGTGGGATGAAAGCCTTTCCTTTCCAGGGACCATGTGAGGGTTAAGAATATCACTGTCTCAGCTTCCTCTGAGGCGAAGGCACAATCAGTGGTCGGTAACACAGAAGCAGATCAAAGGGAAAGACAGCATTAAAGAGGAAGCTATTTTTCCAGAGATATAATGGAAAACTACCCCAAGCTTCTTGTAACTTATTTCTAAGAACTGGCTTTGCATGACTAGATTAAAAATAAACCATCCCTGCCCTGTCAGGGGGAGATAAAGATCACAGGCTGCTTGTAACTACTTGTAAGGTTAAAGATGACCCAAAGACAGGAGCATTAAAGGGGCCTCAAAGCTAAAGGCTAAACTGGTGACAGTAAATTAGCCGCTCTTTCCTGGCCCAAAGCCAACAAAATTAAAAGGTAAATCCTGTCAGCTATGGCTTCCAGAACACAAAGCTAAAAGGCAAGCTGAGAACAATAAATATAGCTCGTTATTATTTCTTAGCTTGAACACAGCCTGAGCCCTGGGCTGCACAGAGCACTTACTCCCTGCTGGCTGCAAGGTTAAACCAGTAAAGTCTCAGGTAGATATTCATTTCCTGGTGGTCTAAAGGGTGGGAGGATGCTTCTTACTCACGGTCCAGGTCAGGGGTATGATTCCCCCTTTTAAAACGGGGTGTCTGGTGGAGAGATTTCTCAGAGCTCTTTTAGAGGACCCAGGTTTCATTCCCAGCATCCACATGGTGGCTCACAACCATCTATAACTCCAGTTCCAGGGATCCAAAGCCCTGTTCTGGCCTCTTTGGGCAGTGTTTGTACATGGTATACAGATATACACACAGGCAAACCACCAACACGTATTAAATCACTAAATTAATAATAATAATAACAACAACAACAACTACAAGGAACAAAGACCCAGGGATAGCCCAGTTCTTTCCCATTTCCTGGTGTGCACGCCTTATATCTCCAGCTTTCATTGTCTATATTTACTTTATTCAAAGCCTAACTTTTTCTCCCTAATTCCCTTCTGGAAAGATCTCCAGCTTGCTTACTTAATATCTCTCTTGTAGGTGATTCAATCTTAATGACATACTTGATTTGCCCTACTATGACAAAAGCTTTATTTTGAAATGTATCTAATACAAACAGCCATGAACGATGTGTTTTACTCTATTTCTGCATAGTCCTTGAATCTTGCCTGCGTTTAAGATTATAGCGTTGTCTCCATTTGCATCAGTCTTCACTATAAATGTTTAAGTAATATTTTGAGTTCATAAAATTTAGCTGCCAAATAGACTCACAGATTCAATGTTGTTAAAAAAAATATTTGAAGTTTCCCACTTTGGCCTGAAGAGATGGCTCAGATACCACGAGTGCTTACTGCTTTTGTAATGGCCCCCCTTCATTCCTAACATCCATAGTGGGTGGTTCACAACTGCTTGAAACTCAAGCTGCAAGAGATCCAGTGCCATCTTCTGACCTCTACAAGTACTGTGAACTCTTACACATGCACACACACACACACACAAATACACACACACACAAAGAGACATACACACACATACACACATACATACATACACTTACACACACACATATGCACTTAACCAAAAATAGGTAATTGAAAAATAAATCTTATTTTTAAAAATTTCCATTATTTGATTAAGTTCCTTCATGGGTGGGTTTCTGTCTTATTTCTCAGTGTCCCCACAGTTTATGTGTAGAAGCATCAATAAGGATGCTAGCATTCCCCAGATCGTGTTCTATGCAACCTAAGTCTTCTGGGAAGTCAAGGCAGACTATTGCAGATGTTGGTGTCTTGACAATTATCTCATTAGTCTGACCATGGCTGTCAGCCCAGCCTCTAGCTGTCAGCTCCTGTGGCACACTGTCACGGTGAGGGACACTGTCATGGTGTGGCACACTGTCACAGGTTCCATCTTGTTCCATAGATCCTATATATGTGCACTGGAGTCCATGCCATCTTCAGTCAATAAGCAGAAGGCACAGTCTAGAGGCCAGGACGAGAACTTGCTTGATGGGTCCCTGCTGACTACCTTTTACTTGGTTTTACGTCTTTACTCTCCTACTGACATTTGCTTTGATCATTTCCTAAGTAGCTGTGCTGTTCTGGAACATCAGAGGAACCTTCCTGTTACTCTATTGAGAAAAGATGTTTAAAGGGCCCAGTATTTTGTAACTGCCATATTAAATAGAAGCTGGTAGTTTTCCTGGCTGTAAGGCTTCAAAGACCATTGGATTAGTTACTTAGAGAATCCGGGGATGAAAAGTAGGTAGCCCATCCAAAGTTATTTGGCAACATGAAAGTCGGTGGGTACCTGCCCACGTGAAAACACACACACGAGCATCCTTCTCAGGACACAGCACAAGAGCAGGTGGATGGTGGCACCTGAACCAAATGTCCCAGGCAGCAGGTGGATGGTGGAACCTGAATTGAGTGCTGGAGGCAGTAGGTGGACGGTGGCACCTGAACTGAGTGTTCGGGGCAAGGCAAAGTCTGTGGGTTTTTCCATTCACCTTCCCATGATATTATTCCTAGTGAAATGTATATGCATTGCGCATTCAAGGTTACAAAACCGCTTGAATCCTAAACACATTTTCCAAAGAAGCCAGACAATTTAGTGAGCAGAACTCTCTCAGTGTTGTTTGGTGACTGTGTTTAAGGTGTCTGGGGACTGGACTGGAGCTTGGAGGCTCAGGCCTGGGTCTCATAGAGATCCACAGTGGACCTGTGCTGTTTGCTTAATTGAGAAATTCTCATTGCCCTTCAAGGAGGAGAAAGTTACTTGGTGTGTCAGGCAGGTGGCTGTACCCTCCCAGTTTATCTAGATCTGCCTAGACCCGCCCCCAGCCAGTTCACTCCCATTGTCAAGAAGACAAAGGGTACAACATGACCTAGAACTAACTTAACATGGCAATATATTTACAATGTGGGCAGAATTTAAATTAAGTTTATTTCAGCCCAAAACCCAATTTGCTTCTGGTCCCAAGACCCTTGGGCTCCCTAAGGCCACCTGGGCACCAAGAGTCATGTCATGAGGATGTAATATCATGCCACTGCTGTAGGGGTTTCAGAATGGCTTCCCCAAATCCACCTCAAACTAATAAACTACAAACTTGTAGGACAAATTAAGCCTTCAGCCATGATTCACTGATACAGCCGGTAAACAAGCTTCTCTCCTGATAAACAAGGAGGGTGGGAGAGAGGGAGGGATGGGAGGGTAGAGAGTCTCAGAGAAGAGAGACAAGAAATTGCCTCTCTCTCCCCAAGTCATACCTAAAATCTAAACCATAAATGTACCTGAAACAGACTTGCACGTGCTACGGTGTAAGACTGGAGATCAGAGCACAGTGTAAGGGAACTTGCTCTTTGCTTCTACTGTGTGTTCTGTCAGCCTTGGTAACAAGTGCCTGTGTTTACTAAGACACTCTAGCAGCCGCAGGTGTCCAAGTTTTACAGGTGACATACCTGGATCAGGAAGTGGGTAAATCCGCAGTATTCCACTTGGAAGATGCTCGTTCCGTGAACATCCATGGGTTTCTTTGAATTTACATGGTGGGGCCTTTGGGATACAGTTTAGTCATGGGGCCTTTGGGTCAGGAAGGTGGAGTTCTGAAGAACAGGAGGAGTCAGCTTAGGGGAGAAGAGAAGGATTGTTGTCTCTTGGTCCTGTGAGGACAAAGAAGACAGGCATTGAACACCATGAAGTGAGTCCGCCCAGCCCCGTGCTCTCTTCAGCCCCCAGAGCAGTGGAGACTCAATTTGCTGGCTGTGGTCTTTTCTTACAGCAGCCTGAATTGGCCGATGCTGCTCATCTTAAACTATATATATATTTTCTGATTCAGTGTGTTAGCTGCTTTTTTTGTTGCTCTGGCAAAATGACCAACAGAAGCAGCTTTAAGAACAAAGTGTTCCCAAATCCCATCCAGGGTGTTCCCAAATCCCATCTCCACCCAACCTAAAAGAGGGGACTTCCGCCCCTAGACCAAGCAGAGAGGGGCCACCCAGGACCCCCTCTGACTGGAGATCTGAATCCTTGCTTAGGCTTCGAGGCTAAGCACTGCAAGGGAATATAAATAAAAGTTAAAAATATGTTTCTGGGTTCCCTGAGGGACAAGCCTGACTGCATAGGGGTTGATGTCAAAAGTATCCCCTCTCCAGGAAAAAGACATCGGGATGGGTATGGCCCTCATGCCTCACTGGACAACGACAGGAGGACCAGAGCCATTACAAGGTGCCCTTTAATTACTGGAGGTCAGGCCTGTATACCCCTACCCCCCCTACCCCCAGTCTTGGCAAGATTAGAATCGCCACGGCCCTTCTATACTGGGAGAAGGGAGGAGATGTCAGGGGCAGCCTTGCTTATATTCTGAAAGCCTAAAATCAGCCATAAGCCTAAAATCAGCAATAGGCCTGACATACATGCCTGCTAACACAAAGTCTTGGGTCTCTGTGGAAAAACACTGAAACAGATGGCTATAAGCTATTGTAAACAGGCAGCTTTTGTGAAAATTTACCAGCCTGAGTAGTCATAGACCTTGTAAATAGGCAGCCTTGGCGGATAGTACCAACTTAGATAACGACAAGTGAATCATAGGCAGAGTCATAGTGACCTGACCCTGAACCTTCACCCAGCTGATACCCTGTTCTGAAAGATATCTGTACTCCCCCTGAACACCTGAAAAAAAAAAAGAAGAAGAAAGTGTTCAGTGTGGTCAATGTGAGGGTTTAGTCCACCATGGTGCTGAAGGCACAGTGGCAGGGACACGAGGCAGCTGCTCACAGTGCCCTGTGCTGGGAAGCAGAGAGACAACTCTGCTTGGCCTTTCCTCTGAAACTCAGCTATGGGATGATGTCACGTGTTCTCAGGGTGGTTTTTCCCACCTAAGCCAACGGAATCTAGAAACTTCCTCACAGACATGCCCAGGAGTTTGTCTCCTAGGTGATTCTGGATCCTGTCCAGTTGACAACTGATATTAAGCATCACAGGCAAGAAGCCCTTTCTATATAATCAAGACTGGTCTGGAACTCACTGTGTAACCCAGGCTAGCCTCAAGCTTGGGATCCTTTTGACTCTGCCTTGTGTGTGCTGGGGCTACATGTGCTGGCTGGCATGCATGGATTCATCTCCAAATGATTATTAAAACATCACTTCTGTTTTGAGAGGGAACATTAAGTGTTCTTTTCAGAATATCTGAGAGGTCATCGATCACTGTCACTGGGTTTCTGGAGCACTTGCCGTTTTATGAAAGAAACATAATTGATTGTTTTTTTTAAATTGGCGACTCTTTGAAGTAATTTGTCAAAAAAAAAAGTAATTGGAACTCCGTGCAATTTATAAATAAATAAAGTCTCCTGCTCATTCCAGAGTTATTATAAGACAGTTTATTACCACACTCCACAGGTTGTGACAGACCGTCTCTAGGTTAGCAGACATTCCTGCCTCCTGCCATGGGCCTGTATAATTAACCTCCTCTGCCTGCCTGTGGGTGGAAAATATGGTGTGCTTGACCCAATTGAACATGGGATGGCATGCCTATAATTATATGAGCCAGTTGGCATGCTTTCTATCGGCTTCCCATCTTCACGATACAGGTGAATTAAGAGGCCAATTGGAAATACCCAAGTTACCAGGAGCCAGAGACAGCTCTGGTCTGAGCCAAAAGCCAGAGAAGACCAGAATATTGCCAGCAGCCCCCTGGATATAGAGACTGGCCTTCCCCAGTTGGCTCTCCGGTGAGACCCTACCCATGCCCCTGCCCAGAATGCAGACTCTAGAGACATTGATTCAAAAGGCACAATTTATCCAGGCCTGGACTCCTGACCTTAAGAAACCAGGAAGATAAACACATGTCACTTTAAACGCATGTCGCTTTAAGCCACTAAATATAACAATTTGTTGAGCAGCTGTTGACACCAAAGCATAGATTTGCCTTTCTGTATGCAAGTGTGTGTGTGTGTGTGTGTGTGTGTGTGTGTGTGTGCAGCCATGGCTGGTCTCTGAAAGACACATACTCACACCACCCAGGCTTCTTTCTGTTCTTCTTACCCAGAAATCTCGGCATCTGCATCAGAGGATCTCAACACCGTTTTTACATTACAGATTGTTTTTATCTTTAAAATTACTCTGATGGGGTGTCCTTCAATGAGTCTCCCAGTCAGCAGTTCATTTAAAAACATGTTCCATATCTTGTGTTGGTCTAAAACAGGAATAGAACCTAGCAGAACATGGTTCCCCAAACTGAGAGTTCAATGAAAAACATATTCTGATGTTTTTATCTATAAGATTGTCGTTTCTTGCTGTCTTAGTTAGGGTTTTACTGCTGTGAACAGACACCATGACCAAGGCAACCCTTATAAGGACAACAATTAATTGGGGCTGGCTTACAGGTTCAGAAGTTCAGTCCATTATCATCAAGGTGGGAGCATGGCCGATTCCAATGAGACATGATGCAGGAGGGGCTGAGAGTTCTGCATCTTGTTCTGAAGGCAAACAGGAGAACACTGGCTTCTAGAAAGCTAGGATGAGGGTTTCATAGCCCACACCCAAAGTGACACATTTCCTCCAACAAGGCCACGTCCACCCACCAAGGCCACGCCCACCCCACCAAGGCCACGCCCACCCCAACAAGGCCACGCCCACCCCAACAAGACCACACCCACCCCAACAAGGCCATGCCCACCCCAACAAGGCCACACTTCCTAATAGTGCTACTCCCTGGCATACCTAGCATGAGGTTTTCAGGCAGTGGAGGGTCAGTCACACTCCTGTGAGAAGGCCCTTACCCACACAACTGAAGTAAGACCAATTAAGTCACCATTCATTGAGCTAAGGCTTGGCTGAAGAGTTTCTCTGGTTTGTTGTTAATACCTTATCTGTTTCTCCTAATAAAAGTTTGTGTTGAGCCATGAGGTGGTCTGGTCACTCTGAGTCCACTGTTCCTCTTTGTCATCAGGTCACAGTCTGCTCACTCTCCTGCAGACCCTGGCACCTCTTCTTCCCGTTCACAGTGAAAGCCAATGTTTTTTCAGGCTCCTGAGCAAAATCACTTTAATCAGCCTCCAGTGCTTAACTGGATTGCTTGCTTCTGCCTCCCCATCCTTGGCTTCATGACTGAGCTGAGCGGATCGAAGCAGCCTCTCTTCAGACTGCACCTGTACACCCTTTTGCCTGGAAGAGCGTCCCTTCGATATCCACAAGATCCTATTTCTTCAGTGTCTGCTCCACTGTGCCCTGTTAGAAAGGCCACCCCAGCACTCTGTAGAGACATGGCTATCATAGCTGCCCAGCTTTGTCATCTGCATGCATTTGCCACCTTGGGGTAAGATGGGGCTATGTTCAACTGCATCCCAACTTAGTTCCTACATTCTGCCTACACTGAGGGAGAATAAACACTCATTAAGTGAAATACTATATTTCAAGTAGGCTTCTTGGAAATGATGACCTTTTCAACGTTTCCCACCTTGGTTTATACAAAGCTGGCATTGCTGTAATGTGATTGGATCCTTCGCCGGTCGTTCTGTTGAGGCAGTTTGTGATGGCAATCCTTAGCTCTGTTCTCCAACACAGGAGTTTTAACATTGTTGCATAGTTTTACTGAGACATTGTTACGCAGCTTTATTGTATATGTCATAATTAAACATGTGTTTACTGTGTGATCAACAAACAGAAGTGACAACAGTTCTGCTTGTGTGTATACATAGCACATATGTTTGTGCTTCTGGGGGCCAGCGCTCAGTGCTGGGTATCTCAGTCACTCCCTGCCTTCCTTGTTGAGGCAAGATCTCTCTCTGGATCTAGAACTCATTATTTCCCAGACTGTCTAGCCAATAGGCTTCAGGGATCCGGTGGTTTCCACCTCCCTACTGCCGGGACTACAGGTGTGAATCAGTCACCACACCTGGATTTATTGTGGGTGCAGGGGATCAATCTCAGGTCTTAATGCTTGCTGGGTGGGCACATAATACACTGGGCACTTTCCCAGACACAACAAGAAACTTCATCTTTTTAAACATCAGCTGCTTAGATGCGGCCATGTTCCCACCCTAATCATAATAAGCTGAACCTCTGAACCTGTAAGCCAGCCCCAATTAAATGCTGTCCTTATAAGAGTTGCCTTGGTCATGGTGTCTGTTCACAGCAGTAAAGATCCCTCTTCCCTTCCCTACGGTGCTTATATTAACTTGTGTTTCTACCAGTGTTGCACAGAACACTTCCTCCTCATCCTCTCGACATTTATTATTTTTTATCTTTGTAATGGTCCAGCTATGGTGACATCATCCCTTACCGTGGTTTTCCTGGTGTCTCCCTGACCATTAGCGGTGTGGAGAACTTACATTTACTGACATTTGCATGTCTTCTTTTGAGAGCTGTGCGTTCAGATCCTTAGCCCGTTTTCCACACTAATTATTTGGGCTTACTTTTGGAGCTCAGGCTTTTGAGACCTTTATGTATCGCATATACGAATCCATAGTCAGACAAATGACTTGTGAATGTTTTCTCCACTCTGCAGCATGTCTCTTTGCTCTGTTAGCTGATTCTTCTGCTTGCTAAAGAGCCTTATACTTTGATGTAATCTCATTTATTTGCTTTAAATTAAAAAAAAAAATTAGCCCGTGCCTTTGAGAGCCCTCAAAAAAGTTCTATCCACACAAATGTTCTCAAGTGTTTCCCTCTGTTGCCTTACAGAACTTCTAGAAATCAGGATTTTTCGATTTGGTCGTTGGTATGTTGAGTTGATGTATGTGTAGTGGGAGATTAGCACATGGCTTCACGCTTCTGCGTGTGTCCTTCCATTTTGCCAGCACCATTTACTGAAGAGATGGCCCCTCCCACTGTATTTTTTTTTTCATTTTTGTCAAAGATCAGTTTGCTGTGTGCACTCAGAGCTCTGTCACTACAGGAGCCCATGTGTCTTCTGTCCTGCTTCTACCACACCTCCATGATTGTTATATAGCCTTAGGAATGTTTTGAAGTCAGGCATTGTGATGCCTCTCCTGGGTCTTTTGTGGTTCCCTGTGAGTGTTCAGATCATTCCCCTATTTCTGCGAAGAAATCATTGGTATTTTGTAGGCTTTCTTTAGGACCATTTCTCATTTTGCGAGAGTTGATTTACTTAAATGAGAAAATGTGTCCCTAAATTAGACCGACTGGGTACATATAAATACAGTTTGCTAGAATATGCAAAATCAAGCGGATGACAGAAAGTCCCAGTGTTTGCCCGTTCAGTGCCACAGCGTGGCCAGCACCTACTCCTCCAAAGCAAAGGTTCCCTTCACTGCATACAGCATGTAAGGATCAGAGTAGAGGGAGCATTAGTCATAGAGGTGACAGCACACTGTGAGATAATCAAACCCTAGCCCATGCAATGTGTCTTGGCACATAGACACTCTCATGGCTTGTCTAGGATCTTGTGTTTGTTGTTGCCTTTAGGGTCAGGGCAGCATTGAGTGGAACATGCTGCTCAGGACCATAGGTAAGCTCCATTGGTCAGATCGCAGTCAGATGACTGGAACCATACAAGAAGCTGGGAGATAAAGGAGTTAACTGGTGTTTGGCAAATATCTTAGTGTATTAGGCTATGGAAGACTGGATGATTACAGGAGGTATGTATCTATTTGGCCCTCGGCTGTGGAGGTGAAGGCCAATCTCGTGCTGCTGATATTGGGATGACTTCATGCTGCATGGTGACATCAGGTGTAAGAACAAGGGAATGCCAGACCAAGTCATTTGCTTTTTCAGGAACTCATTCTTGAGGTGACAACATCAATGGATTGCTTTATGAGGGTGAGGCCTTGCCACCTAATCACCTCCAGGGGGCTCCACTGAGCAGTGACACTCTCCTTGTTAGTTTTGGAGAGGATGTTCAAGCTACAGAAGTTAGCATTAAAGTTCTCTGTGACCCATCTATGTCCATAAGAAGAGTGAACTCTTTGTATTTGTTCAAATTAAAATGAAACTTTCAAGTACTGAGGTGTCTCAATACTTGTTGCCATGTAGTAGCTTGGTGTTAAAATTCCCATGTTGAAAACTAAAAACTAGAACTAAAAGCAACCATTTGGGAGGTTCCTGAGGGTTGTGGGCGCATTGCAAAGATGCCTCAGCTGTTCAGAACACTTCCTCTGAAGACATGGGACTGGAATTCTGATCCCAGCATCCGTACAACCAACCATATGTCCCTACACACATGTAACCATAATTCTTAGAAGGACAGAAACTGATTGTCAGGGTTTACTGGCTTACAGACTAACTTTATCCAAACTACATAAAGAACTCAAGAAACTAGATATCAACAAACCAAATAATCCCATTTAAAAATGGGGTACAGGTCTAAACAGAGAATTCTCATTAGAGGAATGTCAAATGGCTGAGAAACACTTAAACATGTGTTCAACTTCCTTAAGCATCAGGGAAATGCAAATCGAAATTGCTTTGACATTCCATCTTACACATGTCAGAATGACTAAGATCAATAACACAAATCACAGCTTATTCTAGTGAGATGTGGAGCAGGGAGAGCACCATCCATTGCTGGTGGGGGTGCAAATTTGTACAGCCACTATGGAAATCAATATGGCAGTTCCTCGGAAAATTAGGAATTGATCTACCTCAAGGCCCAACTATACCACTCTTGGGCATATACCCAAAAGACACTCCATTCAACATGGACATTTGCTCAACTATGTTCATAGCAGCTTTATTCATAATAGCCAGAAACTGGAAACAACCTAGATGTCCCTCAACTGAAGAATGGATAAAGAAAATGTGGTACATTTATACAATGGAGTATTTCTCAGGTGTTAAAAACAAAGGCATCACGAAATCTGCAAGCTAGTGGATGGAACTAGGGGGGAAAAAAATCAACCTGTGTGAGGTAACCCAGACCCAGAATGACCAACATGGTATATACTCAGTTATAAGTAGATATTAACCGTAAAGTAAAGAATAAACATGTGACAACCCACAGAGCCAGAGAAGCTAAGTAAGTAACAAGGAGGGACCTGCAGGGTCCCGAGAATCTCACTGGGAAGGAGAAATAGAATGAGTTTTGCTGATAGACTTGGGGTGGGTGAGAATGGGAGTAAGAGGGAACAGGTTGGGGGGAGGGACAGAGGCAGAGCGTATAGAGATGATGGAATTGGGGGGTGTGTATTTGGGGGTAACGTGAAAACCTAGTGAAGTGGAAGTTTTCTGGAATCTCTGAGGGTGACCTTAGTGAGGACTCCTAGAAATGGAGGATCCAGAGCCTGAACCAGCTGTCTTCTCTAACCAGAGGATATGTGTCTCAGCTGCTGTTTATTCCTATGAAGAGACACCATGCATGACCAAGGAAACTCATGAGGAAAGCGTTTAACTGAAGGCTTGCTTACAGTTTCAGAGGTGACCAGGATACCACAGGCTCACAAAAAGTTCCTTCCTCAAAGGAAAAAGGGGAAGAATGTAAGAGGAGGAGATTGGATTCCCTCTTCTGGCCTCTACCAATACTCACACAAATCATAAATACATATTTTTATCAAATAAATAAAAATTTTGAAGTGAATCTGGAGCTGGGGAGATGGCTGAGTGGGCAAACTTCAGGATATGAGTTTGATCCCCACAGCCCACTTAAACTTCTGGTCATAGGAGCACACAGCTGTAATCTCAGCTTTCCTACTTAGAGACGGGAGGTGGAAATAGGAGGATCCACAGAGTTCCCGGCCATCTACACAGCAACACAGCAGTGAACAACCAAAGAGCAGAGCCTGTCTCAGACAATGCTGAAGGCAACGCAAGCTCAACACATGTGTATTTGAACACACACACACACACACACACACACACATGAAATAACACACAAGATTCTTTACTCAGCATCTAGACTTAGGTTTTGAATTTATTTTAACTGACTCATAGCAAATCCACATAGTCATAGCAAACAAGTGATAATTTATACACTACATGTATAAAGAAATAAGGGGAAGGAGTATTTTCATCATGAACACCACTGTAAGACAATGGAACTCAAGTAGAACTATCTTTCAGGGTCATGAGCTCACGTATGAAAAATAAAATAACATGAATGTCCCAGAGTCTCAATTAGGACAATAGTAGCACTTCTTTGAGATGGTTCCTCAAGACCTCAATGGATAGATTTCTCCAGAACAATCATAGCAAGAATTTGATTCTACTAGGTGGACCAAGAAGCCGAACTTGGAGAAAACGGAAAGAAAATAGTAAAATTTGAAATAAATGTCATATTTCCTGTCTGTTAAGAACTGTTCTACCCCATGTTTGGGGTCCAAAATGTCTCAGACCGTTCAATCAATGTTGGGACCCACATTGCCAAAAGCCTTGGGGGCTAAACTGTTAGAGCTCACACTGCCCCAAGCTGCTCCAGTCTGCGTGTCGGGGTTCAGCAAGAGAGAGAGTGAGGACGGAATGGAAGAATGGAGACTAGACAGAGTGTGATTCAATCCCGTTTATTCTTCAGTCTCTCTTCCTAGTCCAAGTCCCAAGTCTTGAGTTCCTGTGGGAAGTGGCCCCGCTCTCGCCATTACAAAGTGGCGCTTAGCATAGGCATTGCTTGAGAGAAAAGACAACACCACATATGGAGTTGTATGCGCTGAGAGGTGTGGTTACCCGATCACCCCACCTTGCATCATTGAGAGTGACCAATCTCCAGTGTCTTCGTGGCAGTTGCTGATAGGATTAAGGCAATGCTTATAAGGGGCTTCGGGAGCTGGGGGGAGAGAGAGAGAAGAGAGAGAAGAAGCTCGCTGTACAGGGATAGCTGAATAAACCACTTGAAGAAGAGCATGGTTGCCGTTGCCTTATTCCGCTGGTCAGATGTGAGTAGAGACAAGTTCCTAGTCCCTGGTGCCTCCAAGTTCCAAGTTACTTCTTCCAAGTGCTAAGTGCCTAATGTCTAATTCCAAGTTCTTCCTCCAAGTGCCAAGACTCAAGTGCCTAATACCTAATAATCTTCTTCCAAGTTCTCTAGTCCAAGTGTCTTCTTCCTCAATGCCTAATTCCTACTCCAAGTTGTACTGTCTAACCTAATTCCTAGCTCCAAGTTGTACTCTTCATTTCTTCTGTCTGCCTCTCGCCTTTTATATGTCTCACTTCTAAGCCACGCCCTTAAGTCATGCCCTTAGGTCTTGTCTCTAAATCTGATCTCTAAGTCACGCCCTTAAGTCACACACCTTTAATCTCACACACCCAAGGGAAAATCCTGGGTATCTAAACCAAGATGTTATCAGAGTGTGCTCAGCTGTTGCAGGCTGATGTAATCAAGTCTCTTTTCAGGGTATATGGCTCAAGATGGCTGAAAGGATGATAGCTGCCTTCTGTCAGCTCCCCACACCTGTCACCACCACAATGGCTGTTTTAAAAATCGAACACATGCAAAACAATAAAAACAACAACAGAACAAAGAAACCAAACCAAAACCCCCATGGTTCACTACAGATGCTGCTGGATTTAGAGACACCTAGGAGACTGTTGGGTGCACCTTTGGTTGTGTTTGTAAGGGAAATTGTAGAGAGGATTAAGTGAGTTAGGGACACTTACTGATATGGGTGGCACCTTCCCATGGATCAGGCCAGGAAGACAGATAGAATAAAAAGGGTTACAGGTTACAGGAGGAGGCTTGCACAGAGTTGACAGCCCCATGGTTCCCTGCTTGGCTACCATGTTGCACAGAGCAAGCATCCCATGTTTTTCTGTGTGGCTACCATGTTTCGGAGAGACAGAGTCTCTATGGTTCCCTGCTTCACTACCATGTTGCACAGAGCCAGCTTCCCTATGGTTCTCTGCTTGGCTACCATGTTAACAGTCCTGTTCCACCTATGACATATTCTCCAGTGTGATAGATGGACTGCCCACAACTGTAAGCCAAAATAAGTCCTTGTTCTCTTGAGTTGCTCTTGCGGGTATCTTTGGCTTCAGTGATGAAAGCTAAGTAGGCATTCTTGTAGAAATTACAATAAAGAAATGAACAGACACATCAGGTTACTAAAGGCATTGCTTAACCAGTGTCTCCCAGCCATTCTTTTGGAAAATGTAAGAACACTAAGATAGTTAACTTTGTTTAGAACTTACATCAGCTACAAAAACTCCACTGAAGTTTATTTTATTGTATCTGCTGTAGCTCAAGGAAGCATTCTTGTTATTGATATACAGACTTGATTTATGGACAACACAACAGAGCAGGCAAGATTATTGACTTCTGGTGAAGCATCTGACCAGAGCAACTTCATGAGGAAAATGATCAATCAGAGTTGACTTTCCTGGGGGAATTTAATCCATTTGTCTACTTGTTGACTCTACAGACAACTGCAGAGTGTCTCTCAAGGATGGAGAAGAGTGGAGGAAGCTTGACAGATGGGTTCTCTAAGGCACAGGGTTTAAACTAATTAAATGGAAATTGTATTTTGGGGACAATGAGATTATGTAGTGTGCCACACCCTCTTGTAGCAGTAGAGAAATTTAAAGTTAGCAAGTCTAGTAACTGCAGGTCAGGAAGTCACAGGGCCAGAGATGAGAGTGAGGGTCAGAATCCAGCCATTGAAAGGCTAGTCTAATATATCTGTAACCCCACCCCCACTCAGTCATTGTAAACCTCAAGTAGTGGAAAACCTCAAGCATATTGAAGAAAGTTCTTGTTTTACAGACAGATTATCCTCAGACAATAACTATCTCATCAATATTTATTTGGTCAAAAGATTCATGACAATTCTAGAAAAAAAATGAGATCTAAGGAATATTCTAGTGTGGACTGCCTTCTATGTTATTGGTAATAACAATAGTTAATGTTGCTTGGTTACTTATCATGTGCCAAGCATCGTGGTAGTAGAGCGCTCACTTCAGTCTCACCTCATCTTTGTGAACTAGAGTCATTGCCCTCAACCTGTTTTAAAGACAGGGAAGCTGAAGTGCAGGGATTCAAGACTTCACCCATGGTCTTGGATCTGAATCTTCGTAGATTCAGAATTCTAATTCAAGAGTGAACTTTGATTCTCTAGGCATCATTGGATATCTGTGCGAAGGCAGATGAAAACCAGGTGTCCTTCCGGTTCCCTCCAGGCAATCTCCCCAGAATGCAATGTTTATCTCACAGAAGGAAGAGGAGAAAAGTGTGCCTCAGTGCTTCATACCTGACAAAACCACCTGATGCAATGCTGTTGTCGACGGTTCTCTTTGTGTGGTGAGGACATCACTACAGTTTTCCAACTAAATTATGACCACAGTGCCAGAGGCCACGGAGAGCTACACCCCCAGGGTCCCGTGGTGCTGACATAGTGGTGCGAGTGAGTGAGTGAAGCCTTTAGCAGGAACCCTGTTGGGAGCGTCCTAGTTGAACAATGACTCCTCTGTCCAAAAATATCACCCAGACTGTTGGCTTAGCAATCAGGCAGCCACTTGTTCCGAATGCCATGTTTCCCTTAGGCATTAGCTGCTGACAGCCGCACACAGCAGCCATGCTTATAGCAGCTGGGATGAAGACAAACGGGGCAGCAGGCTGCTGTGAAAGGATCCACGCAGATTGATCACAGCTCCAGACATCTGACAAACTGATTTGCAGGGGTGACTTCAGGGCTGTAGCTGGCAGTGGGTGCAGAGGAGTCAGATTATCTTGGGGTGGGAAGCTTGGGGTTCATATTCTCTGCAGGGAGGACAGCAGCTCTGATATCTAACTTTGGTGTTTCAAGCCACATCAGTGCATCTCAGAAGATCATTTAGGCAGGGCTGACTCTGATCGATTGGGTACCATTGTGGCTTTTTGTTTGGAGTTGCTTCCTTCATCCGTAATAGCACGGAAATAAACATATTGGAAAGGCATTTGAGGTTGGAGCCTGGGCTGTCTGTCCCAGTTACTCATGCTCCATAGTTAGCTCCGGTGCCAGGGTAGTAATGACACATCAGATCCCCCGAAAGGGACATGTTGTGGGTGCTGGCATCATGCGTATGCCACTAACATACTTACTTGACTCTCTGGATTTTATGAAGTAAGCACTTTGCTGAGGCAGGGGAGACAATGTATGTCTGTGATGCCAACACTCCAGGAGAAGATGCAGGTAGAGATTGCAAAGCCAGCCTGGGCTACATGGCAAGACCCTGTCACGAGCAGACACCCAAAGGGCTAGAGATGCAGGTCAGTCATGGACACTTGCCTAGCATGCGAAAGGCCCGGCTTTGATCCTTAGCATCACAGTCATTAAAGAAAAGTTTTAAAGGAGTAAAATCTTGTTCACGGCATGGACAAGAAGCAACACTGTAGGAAGATGTAGTTTTTTGGGAGGAACACATGTTTCCCTTTTCTTCCTATATTAAGCTTTGTAAAATGCGGTTTTTAGTGTTAAATAGTAAAGTTGTGAGAAGTGGAAGGGCTGTGACCATGTCTAAGGATGTTCCAAGTCAATCTGGGACTCTAAGACTTAGAGTTGCATAAGAGGACTTGATATTCTTTCTATGGAAGTAGGCTCTGGGTCACAATGGCGTCACCCAACTTCCACACTTTAGAGGTGCATGTACAGGTGCACAATACACAATATATACCACGTATACACACATGTACACATAACACATGCAGCAATACACATGAGCAACGTGCAAATGTGCACATAAAGCTCATGTAGACATACACACGTACAAGTACACACACAACATATACAAGACATACACATATATGCACACACAATATATATGCAATATTACATGGATATGTGCACATATGTGTCTGTATACTACTTACTTCTTACAACCATTCAGCAGCTCTCTGCAGTTCTACCAGGGAGGCACAGCCTGTCACAGGCTCCCTCAGCATCAGACAGCAGCTGGTACCAGCAGGAGCCACAGGAAAGTACATGACCGCATGTCTGGTCACAGGACAGACCCTCCTAAAGTCAAGCTGCCAGTGGTTTACCATATGGGCCCATGTGCCCACTCAGTGGGAGTCACTGTGATGGGCTTCCCACAGGTCTGTAATAACATTCTTTCCCACTGGAGCTGTGAGCCAACTGAGAAGCAAACATGACAGCCAGACAGATAGAGATCAAAAGGCCAGCTCTGTTGCTCATCAAAGGGCGGTCCCTGGATGGGTTTGCCACCTCTGCTTGTCCCTTCTGCCATCTGTTTTGGGGCATCCCAGGAGGGTAAACTGGGGACGTAAAATCAGACATTTTACCCAGATTGCTGCCTTTCACTGGTCCTGTGAGTAAAGGGAAGGGATCCAATGCCAGCTGTCTACAGTATTGCGGTAACTTGTCCTCACCCAGCTGGTGGGCAACAAGCTAAGGGTGGCTCTCACCACGGATGAGACATCACTCCTCAGATAAAGGGTCAGTGAGAGAGGATTGAAAGGCCAGCAGGGTTACTTAAGTGTGCTTTCAGAGGATCCGGGTATGAAGAGCGGCCTGACTATGCGCCTCTTCATGGTAAATCTCATGTCAGCCCCTCATCAGGCAGGTTAGCTCCCCGGCATCCCCCACTTCCTCTTGGGGTGTCTTCTTGAGACTTCCTGTGGCAAGGATGTATTTTTCTGCAAGAAGCAAATATATGGGTCCAAATAGTAAAATATTCAAATTTACTTTGAGCCACGTTGAGATCTAGGATGAGATTGCGTTCCTTCCTTTATTGCTTTGCGTGTTACCTAGCCACACCGCCAATGTAGCTTATATAAGATACTGAGATGTGATTAAATGTCAACATTAAGATGATCCAGGGAATAAAATGTCAACAGGCTGAAGTTGAATACCGAGCCCGTCTCTTATTAAATTCCATTGGAGGAAGGTTAAACCTCTGAGGTAATCGTAATGCAGCTACAGACAGATGAAACCCTAGTGCCTTCAAACAAGGACAGTTTGTCCTAAGAACTCCCCCTGTCAAGTGGGATCTGCTCTGCATCCCTGTGGTCTTTATCCCTCTGCCCCCACAAACAGCAGCTACTGACCTTGAGACCAGGCCTCGTGAGCTTGTGTGGTGACAGGACTGGCCAGAGCCATTTGACGAGGGGCTTTCACTCCCTTATGACTCTCGAGAGGCCTGGTTACTTAGTGGTTCCCAGTCTGATCAGATGCATATCCCAAATCAATAACGCTCTCCTGTCCCTAAAGCTATTTGTTTCCTATCAGAGAACAGAACCAGATACACAAGGATGAGAACTTCCGCTCACCCCTGCCGATTATGAATGGATGGTTGTCAGGTGGGCTAGCTCCTGTTCACCTCTCCAGCTTCTCACACCTAATGGTCTAGTCCTAGGTACAGTCTTAGGTGCTATGTTTCTCAGACAGATACTTTCCAGCTCACACCAACCACTCAGGAATCAACAAGATTAATTCGTTTATATATACATTCTTTCTTTCCTCCCCTGACTAAACAAATGTTTATGAAGTGTTCAGTGGCTGCTGAACATGGCTCAAATAGAAAATAATTCTGCTCTTCTGGGCCTTGTATTTCAAACAAATCATCTTTATTTATTGCCTTTTAGCACATCAGACTGACTTTATAATCTGCAAGGAAGACCGATGAAATTTATTTTTATTTATTCTATTTTTTAAATTTATTTTGCTAATGGAGAGTTCTCACAAGAAGCGAGGTCTGGGCACATTCCCCTCTTAGTTCCTCAGAGACAAATGCAGCCTCTCTTTGCTAAGCTGCAGCATGTGGAGGACGGAGAGGCCAGGGAAGAGGCTGGATAGGGGCATCTCAGATCTATGGACTTCAACATCCTGCTGGCATGGCTGGGGGATACACTTAGTGGGCTGAGTTTTCAACTTCCCAGCAGGCTGTGGACCCCCAAGTGCATACCACAGTAGTTAGAAGTTGGTGACATTAATGCATGAATCCATGATTCTTAGCTGGGGTAGCACAGTGTCCCTAAATGGAGCAGAGAGACGAGAAGGCCATTTGTCTTAGAGAACAGTGAAGTCCATCTTCAGAACTCCTGAGACATTTGGAGGGTAAGCCATCTTGTTACAAAGCAGTATTTTACAGCCTTTGCATCTACTTACCGATGCGAGACCTCCACCAACCGGGAAACCCAGCGTGAGAATCACATGGCATGCTACACATTACATTAGTGTGTGGTCATGTGTCTGTGGTCCTACCAATCCCTTTTCTTAAAAATACATCTTCAGTCCTTTGAATCAACACATTCTTCTCCCACATAAGTGTCTGACAAATGCAATGTATGTTCAGATGTAATTATGTTGTTACTACGAGGGTGACTTGCCCTTTGGAATGCTACCAGCAAGGTTATAAATAAACATAGGACAAATGCAGCTAATTAGATACCCACAATGATAACTTAAACTTTGACTCAGGGAATGAGAAAGCACAGCAGGCACAGCAGAGCTGGGGGCTGGGTGTGAGTGTCCCCCTCCCTCCAAGCCTGCCCTTGTCCATGAGTGTCCCCCTCCCTCCAAGCCTGCCCTTGTCCATGAGTGTCCCCCTCCCTCCAAGCCTGCCCTTGTCCATGAGTGTCCCCCTCCCTCCCAAGCCTGCCCTTGTCCATGAGTGTCCCCCTCCCTCCAAGCCTGTCCTTCTCCATGACTGTCCCCCTCCCTCCAAGCCTGCCCTTCTCCATGAGTGTCCCCCTCCCTCCAAGCCTGCCCTTCTCCATGAGTGTCCCCCTCCCTCCAAGCCTGCCCTTCTCCATGAGTGTCCCCCTCCCTCCAAGCCTGCCCTTGTCCATGAGTGTCCCCCTCCCTCCAAGCCTGCCCTTGTCCATGAGTGTCCCCCTCCCTCCCAAGCCTGCCCTTGTCCATGAGTGTCCCCCTCCCTCCAAGCCTGTCCTTCTCCATGACTGTCCCCCTCCCTCCAAGCCTGCCCTTGTCCATGAGTGTCCCCCTCCCTCCAAGCCTGCCCTTCTCCATGAGTGTCCCCCTCCCTCCAAGCCTGCCCTTCTCCATGAGTGTCCCCCTCCCTCCAAGCCTGCCCTTCTCCATGAGTGTCCCCCTCCCTCCAAGCCTGCCCTTCTCCATGAGTGTCCCCCTCCCTCCCAAGCCTGCACTTGTCTCTCACTTGGTGAGAGAGGCTGCCTTTCTCTTACCAACTGTTTCAGTTCCCAGTGGTCATAGATAACTAACATCCCTGACAGAATGGCTTTTTGTCATTTCAATGTATATATTTGAAGGCTAAATGGGAGCAGCTAAAGTGTGTGATGACCATTGGTTTCCTATTAGGAGCTAAAGATGCATCAATACTTCACAATTTGACTTGAAATATAAACTTAGTTCTCCAGAGGAGAAGTTTAAAAAAAAAAAAATTCAATGCGTCTAGCCAGGGCAAAAGCTATGGGCAAAGGGAGAGTGTGCTGTAATGTAATCAATGTAAATTGCTCTGGGCCCTTGGCTGGGTGATTATGTCTTCCTTCATATCATTCTGACACAGACTATTAATCCATTAAGCAGCAAAAGGCTGAGCTAAACCAGATCTCTGTCTTGTAGAGGAGTTAGTTTAGCTCAGGTTGGAATTTTATTGGTTTTGGCCAAAAAAGCCGCTGGAAACCCTTATAATCACACTGTGATTTTTAAGAACATTTCAAGCACGGAAGCAAGACAATTTTAATTATCTTCTGTCAAACATTCTTTTAAAAAGTCACCATCCTGTAAACCAGACATGTACACAAATGTAATTCCACACTTTAAATGACTGGATAAAGTGTGATATAAAAAAAAGTGAAGTCTTGGACTTGAGACGGGACAGTGGGTAAAAGGGTTTGTCATGGAAGCTCCTGTTCTGTCCCTGGAACCCATATGAAAGGTCTAGATGGTGCACACTGTACTCTCAGCACTTCCTATAGCAAGACAAGTGGTGGAGAATGGCCGTCTGGATCCAGACCTAAGGTCTAACTCTAAGTCTTCAGGACAACGTGTGCCCTTCCTAAGCTACTATCTTCTATCCAGACAGTGCTGGAGACAGCAAGTCCTAGCAGAGGAGCAAGGGCCTGGGATGCAGTGATCTGACTGAGGCAGACCATGGAATCTTCTGGGTCATGAATAGACTTTGAATAGACTTAGGGCAGGCTCAAAAACACATCTAAAGTGCCTTGGCATCAGAAAACATAAGCTGGATTTGGCAGAGATCACTGTTAGTATCTTATGCTCCCTAGAGAAAGCATCATGTCTATAACCCAGCCTGTCAAAAGAGAGACTTGAGAACTATGCAATCATACCAAAGCTGGCAGGCTACAAGGGCACTCTGAGTTCCCAAAGTAGCCCAGTGAGGAATTTAGTGGCCAAATCCTTAGAGTTTGAGTAAGGCTTGCTTTTCAACAGAAAGTTCTTAGTGGTCCCTTCTACCTTCCTGGAATGTTTGATTGGGACTCATTAGGACCAGGGGTGACACATGTCATGCTTTTTTGGTGGGTTGTGCCAGGAAGCAGCCGTGAACCTCCAAAGGAACAGATTCCGACGTAATCGCATTAGGGTCTCTTCAAGCTCCAGCTTGGGCCATACCACTGTCTCTGATGAAGAAGAACGGGGAGGGTGTAGTCTCGAGTCTAATTTTAATCAGGTATGTATAGAGGCAAGAAGGGGATATCACATCTGATTGGGGGCATTGTGGTCTTTAATATAATTATATAAAATTAACTTCTGCTTTCCTCCTGATTGGTGGTTGTTAGAAAGTGAAATGTCAGCTTTGCGGTGGTGGTGCACGCCTTTAATCCCAGCACTTGGGAGGCAGAGGCAGGCAGTTTCTGAGTTCGAGACTAGCCTGGTCTACAGAGTGAGTTCCAGGTCAGCCAGGACTACACAGAGAAACCCTGTCTCGAAAAAACCAAAAAAAAAAAAAAAAAAAAAAAAAAAAAATTGAAATGTAAGGGGCAGGCTTGTAACCTGGTGGTACAGACTTGTTGGGGGTGGGTAACCTGGAAACTGGTGCTAGATGAAGGTCTTATGGGGGGGGGGGGTAAACGTGGAAACTGGTGTTAGATGTAGGTTTTGTCGGGGTGGGGAACAGGGTAGCCTGGAAACTGGTGCTAGGTACCGGCCTGTTAGTTAGCTTGAGTTCAACCTTAGGTCAGGTCCTCTAAGATGGAGTCCGAACCCAAACTAATGGACAAAAGCAACTCAGGGAAGACAGGGTTGGTTGTAGCTCACAGCTCGAGGGTACAGCCCATCACCATGTGAAGGAGTACTTGTGTGAGTGGTTTAGCTAGACCAACAGGAGCATGACTATTGCAGCCGTAGTCAAGAGGCAGAAAGACGAACGCTGATTTACCCAGCCAGGGTCCTATGGATGCTGCTGCTCACCTTCAGGGTGGATCTTCCCACTTTGTTAAACATCTATGGGCAACCCCACAGAGACGCCCAGCGACTTCCTCCCAGGTGATGCCCTGTTCCAAAGTGAGTGCGTTGCTCTGTCGGTGGTGACCAGTGCGCATGCGCACGCACTCCTCCACGCCCCTCCTCTTCCTCCACAGGGCCCCTGGTGCGCAAGTCGGGCTCAAGCACCCAGCTTCACCTGCTCAGATTTCTGCTGTTTTGCTGCCAGAAAGAGTCAGATATTTGCCACCAAATCTCATCCATTAATTGGTGTCACGTGTAAAATTTTCTCCACCCTCTCCCCACAAGTTATTTTTCTTGTTTTTACTACTTAGGGTAAGGGAGACAATCGTTTGTATTCCAACAACTTGCAGGGCTCAAAGTCTCGTTAGGAGATATGCTATTGCCTATTCTAAATTATCCCTGGTTTGGTTTGCATAATTCCTGACTTAATTCAGTTGATTATACGCGTGTTTCATGGTCCCCCCACCTTTAAGTCATGACTTTAAGTCATCCACTGGCTCACTGCTGTTTCTGGTTGCTAAGGAGCCTCCTCCTCTGGATTTTTTCTCCCGGTCAGGCTGTGTTATACTATTTGCATTTCCAATAAGCAGCATTCCGCTGTGGCTTTTGCTACAGTTTCTGCCTCCAGACTCCAGCTGTGGCTTCTGTCGGCGACCGACTGTGATATAAAGGATGATGTATAACCTTTCTTCCTCAAGTTGCTTTTGGTCAGTGTTTTATCACAGCAACAAAGAGGTGAGCTAGCCAGCCCTTTACTAACGGTTCTGGAATGCTGGCTAATAAATCTATGGGTGCTGTTGCTCGCATTCAGGACGGACCTGAATGTGTACTGTATGTACCGGTTAATGAACGAGGCCTACATGGCTCGTCACGCCTACCCACAGGTTATCATGCTTGTGATTTACACCTCTCATTACTTAATAAATGAGTGAGCTGAGAGCAGTAAGTTTTGTTGCATTTGAGTCACTGGTTATAATTTGATGCGTTTACCCACAGATATTATTAAGGAACATTTTATTGATAAAGGGATTGAATAAAGAATCAGAGTCTCACTTTCATGAGTTGGATTGTTCATTACAGTGTGGGTGGGGGTTCTGGGAACTGAGTGTGAGGAGGATTATTTCGTGAGTTTCAGCATCAACTGGCACTGGATACTTTGCTATAGATTGTAAAACTAACAGTGATTTGCATGAATGACTAAGAAACTACCAATTACTCATGGTCAGGAAATTCTAAAGGATCTGCAGTATTGGCCTAGGTTCTGTAATTGAAAGAAATAAGGTAATTTAAGAAGAACATTGACTTACATAGCTAATTTATCACAACGTTTTATTTCCATCATGAAGATCTATTAAAGTATTGCTTATTTTTAATTCCCACAGGCCCTAGAGACATTAAGCCTTCATAGGACTAGAAAATGGATCATGGTAAATTGAATTCAGTGCCAGAGTCATTAAATCCTTCCATTGTAGAGATAGACCAAGCCATGGGCTGTAGATGGGTTTGGAAGAAAACACATGTTTATTCAGTCTCTAAACTCAAAAGGAACTATTGTGCCACTTCTTTTCCTGGCTCTGTGCCTTTTTGCTGGACACAGGAGGTGTAACATGGCCCCTTGCCTTCAGAAAGAGTCTAACACAGACACAGAGGTGTATAATTAGAGCAATAACTCAAATCTCCACGCTGTGGCCAGCATCCAAGCACAACATCTTCTGGAACATGGCGAAGACAACCTCACAGACATTGCCTGATGAAAAAGACACATTGAACACTTCGCTTCAGTATCCACGAAGTCACATATGAAAATTATCTTAGGAGAAGTACCATTATTCTGAGATTATGTTGGTGACAATACCAAAAATAAGTCTTAAAACATCAGTACTGGCAGTGGTTGGGAGGTATAAAATTATAATTTTCTACTTTATGAACACAATACTTTTTATTAATTTATTGAGAATTACAGCTTATTCTTATTACATTCTCCCGCACTGTTCCACCTTAACCCCCAGAACCACTGCTCTCTCCTCCCTTCCCCTCAACTTCCTGTCCTTTTGCAATTTAGATTCTCCATACTGTTGAATACAGGTAGACATTTAGAGGCTCTTTCTCTCCTTCCCTCCTTCTCCCTCTTTTTCTCTCTTTCCCTCTCTCCCCTTCTCTCCTCTTTCTCTCCCTCTTTCCTCTCTTTCCCTCTCTCTCCTCCCTTTTTTCTCTTCCTCTCCCTCTCTTTCCTCTCTCTCCACTCTCTCCTCTCTCTTTTCACTCCTCTCTCCTCTCTCTTTTCTCTCCTCTCCTCTCTTTTATCTCCTCTCTCCTCTCCTCTCCTCTCTCTCTCTTCCTCTCCTTCTCTCTTCCCTCTCCTCCCCCTCCTACTCAGTGTCTCTCCCACACACTTCTCTTTCTCTCTGTCTCTGTCACATCTTCTGTGAGAATATGTGCTCTATGCGTGCACATAACACTGGTCTCAGGTAGAAACACCAATGGGAGACACTGCGGATCATAAGTAGTCAAGGGAAGTTGATAAATGTGAAGCTTGGGGTAATTCAAATTTTTGAGAGTGTGGAAAGGGCTGCACAAAGCCATGACTTTCCAGTCATGGGCCAGACCCTCACAGGTCTGTTGTCCTGTAGACTGAGATCACTCCACCAGGTTCCCAAGGATCATGAAAATATAATCGATGGGCTGAAGCAGTGGGCCTTTGTTTAGAAAGGCCTCTTTGATTGGTGAAGTGAATGCTAATGGAGAAAAGATTACAGTCCCGAAGATCTCACTAGGAGATGGTTCTAGAATGTATGGGAACATGGTGGGAGCATCACCAGAGGCAAGAGAGTAAGGGACAGAGGGCAGAGAGGGACAAAGAGGAGAAGATAGCAACGAGGAAATCTTATATGACTCATCACTGGTTTCAATAACTCCTGGGAAGGAACTTCACTGGAGATAGAGTGACCCCTAAGGTATGATACTGGGGTGACAGTGAAGTCATTAAGTCAGTGGAGAAAATACAAACGCCTCGCTAGAGGTGGGATGATTAGTCCAATGCAGCACATGGACTTTGAGCTTCTTGTAAACAATGGCATCCAAGGATAGCACTGAGGATTATGGGATGGGAGCTGCCAGCCTATGAGCCAGGTAAGATACACAGTGTCTGAGCTCGACAGAGACTGTGGAGTGAAGACAACCGACGCCTGGGTTTGAACGTGGGCAAATGAGAAGCAGCTCTCAAGGAAGACAGAGGGAGTGGTCCAGGGGATATAGGCATGCAGTCAGGCCCAGGGCAAGAAGCTTCCAGAAAGCCAGGGTGGTTGGAAGCATCTCACAGCACAGGAAGTATCCAGGCAGGGGTCAACTGCTGCATGAATTGCTTTGTACTGAGAAGGGTTGAGGAAGCTGGTGTGAATTGTGGCTTTGGGCTGAGAAGGGATGAGGAAGCTGGTGTGAATTATGGCTTTGAACTGAGCAGGGATGAGAAAGCTGGTGTGAATTGTGGCTTTGTATTGAGAAGGGATGAGGAAGCTGGTGTGAATTGTGGCTTTGTATTGAGAAGGGATGAGGAAGCTGGTGTGAATTGTGGCTTTGGACTGAGAAGGGATGAGGAAGCTAGGGTGAATTGTGGCTTTGTATTGAGAAGGGATGAGAAAGCTGGTATGAATTGTGGCTTTGAACTGAGCAGGGATGAGGAAGTTAGTGTGAATTGTGGCTTTGTATTGAGAAGGGTTGAGAAAGCTGGTGTGAATTGTGGCTTTGAACTGAGCAGGGATGAGGAGGCTGGTGTGAACTGTTTGAACTACAGATATCCATCTTTAGATAACATGAAAAGAGGCAGGGCCCTGGGCTCCATCTCTGCACATGGTGGTGATGAGTCCTGATCTTCTTGCTGTGCTGTGCAGGCAGGATACGGTCACATCGGTCACATCGCTGCAAAGCTCCTTCTCCAGCCTGTGCACAGCCTTTCTTAACACCACTTACTCTACATCAGTGTCTTCCTGTTTTGAAAAAGTCTACCCTATGCATTGAAGCATGGTCAGCAGCAGCCCACCAGTAGATAGTACACAGCCACCTTCCTAGACTGTGAGCACCAAAATCTTCCCCAGGCAATAAAATATCCCCTGGGAGGAAAAACAGAGAGTCATTACCCTGAGTAGAGAATAAATAGAACCTTTGAAAGCATTCTTCAAGAGAGAGACACAAGCAGAGGGTGAATGGAAACCAGCGTGGTTGTAAAACTGTCTCATGAAGGTGTGTCTGGAGATGGATGCCTCACCACCAAGCCTGAACGGTGGGAGCAGAGCACTTCATTATTTTTACCTAAAGCAATCAACAATTTGTCTCTGTAAGGACAATAGAAAGCTATAAATGTCAATGATAAAAAGCATTGCATGTGGACGCACAGGCCTGGCCTCTTGTCTTAAGTCTGGAGAAGCGAGAGCTCGTGGCTGGGGCCATTTACTTATTTGGAGCACGTGGTGGATGGGACCCATCTATCCCTTTTGTGAAACTCCTCCTACATCTTCAGGAGCTGGCTACGAGCCATGTTAGAGTCATCTGAGTTATTTCTACTTCATCAAGTTTAGGGGCTCCTGGGTTTAAAGGTAGAAGAAGATGCTCTTCCGTTTTTTGAGTTGCCTTTCCACATTGTAGATTCTGGAGACTATCCCTGGTTACTAGGAGATGTATTCTGCCTATTTCTCTTGATTACATCTTATAAGATGATGGGAATATAAGCTACCCGGTGTGCACACTCCTCTCATACAAAGTATGCAGCTGTGACTCCCACGCTCATTTGTAACACATGGACTAATGTAGTCGCTCAAGAAATCACTGTTGTGTGTCTGTTGTGTGTCAGAGACAAGGCTATGCATGAGAGAGACTGGTTCATGGTCCACGACATCGTTGACCTTGATCTTTCGTTTAAATCTTGTCCAGCCTGAGGAGGAGGACCGCATATGAGCCCAATGTGAAGGATGAAATGAATGCAGGCGGCCAGCTTTCCTGTTTAAGGGGAGAGAGTGTTGCAGCAGTGAGCAGGATGGAGACGTAGCAAGGTTGGGTTTGGCTGATACAGTTAGGGAAAGTTGGTCTGAAGAGGATAATTATTCTGGTGCCTGTGGGAGGAGATGTGGACAAACATTGCAAGTTCTGGAGAAAGGCACAGCTTCTTCCAAGAGCAGGGTTAGAAGAAGGAGAAGAAGGCAGGGGCCGACTCATCATGCCTTGGACACTTCTGAATTCTAGACCCAGCAACACAGGGGAGCTCCCGGAGAGGTTCAGCTCTAGGTGGGAGAAGGCTACACAACAAGTCCTTGCTCACTAGAAAGAAGGTTCTTTGGGAAGAGTCAGGTAGGGACAGGCCGGGCCAAGGAGGCATTCGTTCATCCGGTAAATTAATGGAAGGACGCCGGAGAGGCTAACGGTGGTGGAGAAGAGAGGGGGATGAAGGGATTTGCAATGTTCGTTCGATACAGAGGCAGCAGGAAAAGCCATGATAAACTGAGAGCACGAGTGAGTAACTTGAAAGCCTAGAATGGGATGCCTTAGGCAACACAAGGGCTATCGAAAGAGATTAAGGGAACAGATTTGTTCATTTATTGACCTTTATGGGTGTTTTGCCTGCATTTATGCAAGAGAGCTGCACGTATTCCTGATACCAGAGGGGGCCGGAAGAGGGCACTGCGTTCCCTGGAACTGGATTTAAAGACAGTTGCAAGCTGGATGCCGGAAATTGAAGCCTGGCCCTCTGCAAGTGTAGCCTCTGACCTTAATGGTGGACCCATCTCTCCATCCCCCATCGTAGATATTTTAACAGAGGCAATCCAGTCTTGTGATCCCTCAAATGCAGAAGATCTTTCACAAATGAATGAGAGATTTCACTTCTTACGTGATGGACATGGGCTGTGGGTGAAGGCAGGAGGCAGCCTCTACAGCCTGGAACAGTGCTAAGAGGACCACAGGCAAGGACAGGAGATCTCAGCACTGCAGTTGCCAGTGACTGACAGCAAAATGACCCGCTCCGACTTGGATCCTGCAGGGTAGTATCTGGTCCTGCCCACGGCTTGGCTTTAGCTCAACAAGACAATGTGTGCCTTAGAATGAGTTTGTTTTCTTTAAATTGCAAGTTTGTGGCAATTAAGTTAACAACCAGTGGTAACCAACGCAGCTCCAGCTTCATGGGGCCTAGAAGCCAACTGTGGAAAGGGGGAGTTACCAGACTGACCCCATGGTCCAGCAATAAGCAGCCATACCAGACACTCAGGTGAGAAAAGTCAAACAAACAGACCATGGAGGGTGGAAACTAAACAGAAATGTTAGAGGTATCAAATCTGACTAGCCATTAGGATTCTCACAAGGAAGTTAAAACAGTGAAACCAATTGGCTATGGAAGCCTCAAGTCTAGAGGAAGAGGCTGAGCTAGTGAAACCTTCCGCACTAGAAATAAGGCAGGAG
This sequence comes from Arvicanthis niloticus, assembly GCF_011762505.2. NCBI lineage: Eukaryota > Metazoa > Chordata > Mammalia > Rodentia > Muridae > Arvicanthis > Arvicanthis niloticus. Next base: position 76,470,307 of record NC_047669.1, read on the forward strand.
ACGTTTACAGGCACAGTTCCAACTGATCGGGAAGAGAGGGGAGCCTCTAAGCAGAAGAGCAAGCTCAGGCCAGGACTCTGAAAGATTCAAAGGTTGGGTAGAGACAGAGGAGGAAGTGATGAAGGTGACGGAAAGGGAACCCCAGTGAGACAGGGAGGCAATCTGGAGGTCACAGTGTCAGAGGTCACAGGATGTGGGGGGGGGGGACACAGAGAGACAGAGAGACACAGAGACAAAGAGACAGAGACACAGAGACAGACAGGTAGAGAGAGATAGACAGAGACAGGCATACAGAGACACACAGAGAGAACAGAAGATACGTGTGTATACTCTCCAATTCTTGCTCTGAGACTCTCAGTGTAGAGCTGTGCTAACAGGAAACCACCATCAAATGGAGACTCCTGACCCCGCACCTCTAGAACTCTAAGTACAAACATCTCTTCCTTATGAAATACACAGCCTTGAGTAACAGCAAATGAATTGAAGAAGCCATGTTCTTTCTAGGAGTTTAGTCAGTGGCTCTGGATCATGGAGACTCTTCTGCAGAGAATGGAGGATCACTGTCTCACAAGAAAGATGTCTTCTGGAGGGTTGGCATGAAACACTGTCACGGTGTGTGTGTGGGGGACACTTGACCCTGACCACCTAGAAGGCGTTGAGCTGACAGTGGGGCCACAGGGATGGGGTATCTTTCTCTTGGCTAACATCTCGGTAAGGATGCCTCACGGGAGGAGAGAGATCTGCAAGAGCATCTCAGTGGCTCACCACAGGGTCTTCAAGGTCAGCTTCTGAAGGCTGGGCAGCAAGCTGGCCTGTCTCCCCATCCTTTGTTTGCACATCAGGTTCAAAGCTTGTCTCTCTGTGACTCTTCCCCCAGCTCTATAGGCGCTGGTAACAGTTGTAGAGAAGTCTTTGTGCCTTCCTGAATGTTTGACCTAAAAGAAACCTGTAAGGTTAACACTGAACATCAGTTAACACCCATAATAGTATATGAACCAGTAGTGATATCTGTGGAGACTGAGACTCAGAGCTGTCTCAATGCAGCAGCTGTCTCAAGCAAGGGGATAACTGTTAGTAAGCTTGGGAGAAACATCACCTTTTCTTAGGTCTTGTGTTTTCTGGCCTTCCTATGGACCCTTGCCAAATGATGCAGTCAGTGTCCCCACTCCCAACCCAGTGATTCTTAACAGTAACCTGTTTCTTCCAGCCTATGCTCTGTTCTGTGTTAATGCTTCTGCAAACATCTGGGAGCATGGGGTGTGGGGTACCTGGTTAAATTTGCAAAATGGGGCCCAGGTGGTCATGCTTTGTTCCCAGCTAGTAAGTAGCTGAGCTGATTTCCTCCCCCCCCAAGCCAGATCCCAGAGCCCATTGTCAGAAGCATTGTGCCTCCCAGACTCTCACAAGCCTGCTGTCTTGCAGCTGCAGGAATGAATGGTAATTGTGGACTCACAAAGCACAGAGTTAAAACAGCTACATTTGCATAATGATTGAAGAATTGCAAACATCCCAGAAAAATGATTCTGCTCACAGAGATCATTGGGATGGTGGTCTCAGCTTGCTTTCATTTTACACGTGAGCATGCCCAGAAACTGTGCTATAAATAACAGGTGCACTTATCTCTTCTGCCTTAATGACCTAATGAAGAGAGTCAGTGACTGAGAACGCAGATCCTCCTCAGTATCCTCTGGGCATTGGTACTGGAGCTCCTGTCAGTGTCCAAGGTAGCAGATGCTGAATGTCTTAAATAAAAGCTGCACAATATTCAGCTATAACCTGTGCCTATCTTCACAGTTTTTAACAGACTGTAAAGGCCAGGGTGACGGCTTGGTAGTTAAGTGTCTTGTAAGCATGGGGACTGGATCACCAGAAAAACACAGATAGTGGTGGCCTGCCTATATCCCATCCTCAGAAGGAAGAGATAGGGGCTCCCCAGAGCAAGAGGATCCATATCTGCAAGTTCTGGGTTTGATTGAGAGACCTTACCTCAATCGATGAGGTCAAACAGTGATAGAGGATGTCACTAGACATCAACCTGATCACCTGTCCAGGTGTGAGGATATTATCTGCTGCACATGGCTGGGCAAGGAACTCTGGTTTAATGCAGCGGACCACACACAGAAGTCATGCAAGCATGTGAGGGCTCGTTATCAGTTAATCCAGACCACTGGTCAATGGCGCAATGTCAATTTGAAGGCTCAGTGAAGATGTTTGTCTTCCACACTGAGCCTTGCTGGCAGCCCCTCTGCCATTCTCAGCAAGCAGACATCCCCAGCAGAACTCTGCTCTGAAGAGTTTAAGTTCGATCTTTTAAAATGATATATGCATAAAAGTATATAGGCTTGTATTTATTTGCAGAAATGAACTCAGACATATCTCAGGAAGTCGTGGACCTCAAAGCGAACATTAAATTAGGAATCATGCCGGTCTTGCTTTCAGCCTAGATGATATCATTCTTTTATCTTCTGGCCTGTGCCAGCTGGATACCTTCCAGAGGGGAATGGAAAACTCAGAGGAATGGACAATTCTATTTCCATGTTTCCAATTGTCTTTTCACATCAAGAACAATATTCGTCTTCGCAACGAGCCACAACTGCAGAGACAGACTCGGTTCATTTCAGTAGGAACAGGCTATACACCTTGCTGGTGTCTCTGAAAGCTAAGATGCCACACCAGTGGAGTGAGGTCTCTCTAAGTCTCAGTTTTCACTCTTTATCCCAGAACCCAAAGCTCTTGGCTTCTACCTACTACTGGATCATAGGTACTGGTTCCACCAGCATAGGGGATGCTTCAGAGAATCTTTTCATAACCCCTACCAAGTGGAAGCTCCCAATGCATGCCAAAGAGGAAAAATAGGCTGACCTCCATTGATTTGCATATTTACAAGTACCTAGAGTCTAAAAAATGGGGATGGAGTCTCTTCTTTACTGGCACCCAGCCTAGCTCAGAAAGCATGGTGGAGTTGACCCTCTGCCTCTGTGGCAACCTTGGTGCCCAACTAATGCTGAGCTGGATGTTGATGAGATCCAACTCTGGCTTCGTTCTCTCTGCGTACACTCCACAGTCAAGAGGTTTCAGTATTCATAACTTTTCATTTGTGCTCATCTGTCTCTGCTCAAGTGGCTCTGCTCTGCCTGAGCTCTCTCTAGCCATAGCCAAGAGATGCTGACAACCCCTGTCAGAGACAATGACGAAGGACATCAGCCAAAGAGGCGGCGCTGGCCAAGTTCTGAAATCCTGAGCCAGAAGCAAGCCTTGGGCAGAAGTTAAGCACCTTTTCAAGTCCATTCCCCCGCCACAGCTCAGGCTCTCGATCGGTTGGTTGGCAGATCCTGGAGTCTGGATGCCGCTACCCAACCTTGATGTATATTTACCACCACTATCCTTTCAGCATGAGGGTTCTGCAGGTCAGTGAATAATATGATCATTTATGCTTGCTTCCTGCCCCTTGGACACATGTGCATTGCCAGTAAAGTCCCCATGATGATTCATCTTGGTTGACAGCTTGATTGGATCTGAAATCAGCTATGTGACATGACTCTGGGCAGCCTCGTAAGGCTATTATTGCCTGGAAGTAGTAACTTAGGGCCAGGGGTGGGGCAGGGTGCTCCCACAGAGTATGTGGTAACTTCTGTTATCAGCCCGGATGTAGGGATGCCCCAGGAAAAGATGTTGCTCTTTGCCTGCCTGCTTTCATCCTTGCTGGTGAGTGCATCTGGTCTGTTTGCTGCTACTGCTGCTGCAGTTCTTCACTGACGTTAGATCTTCTTTATCCCTCTGCTGTGGACTAAAGAACAGTGGCTTCCAGGAGTACTCCAGGTCTGCAATGGCAGACTGGGACTGTTGAGTCTTTCAGCTTCTCGGACAGAGTAATTACCGGGTTCCCAGCCTTCTTAGTGCACAGACAACTATCACTGAACTGCCCACATCATGTAACCAACCTAATAAACGCCTTTTTCATAAATATTCCTTCTGTTGGTTCTGTTCCTCTAGAGGACCCTGATCCTTACTTTTGCTCTTAGCATACAAGCATACATGCGCGCGCGTGCTTGCACACGCACATGTATACGCACACATGCTGTAGTGGTTTGAAGAAGCTTGGCCCAGGGAGTGGCACTATTAGGAGGTGTGGCCTTGTTGAAGTAGGTGTGGCCTTGTTGAAGGAAGTGTGTCACTATGTGTGACATAGTGTCACACTATGTGTGACATAGGGTGTGGGCTTTGAGACTCCCCCCCCCCCCCCACCTCCCTTCTAGCTGCCTGGAAACAGTCTTCTTCTGGCTTCCTTCAGATGAAGATGTAGAACTCTCAGCTTCTCCTGCACCATGCCTGCTTGGATGTTGCCATGCTCCCACCTTGATGATAATGGACTGAACCTCTGAACCCGTAAGCCAGCCCCAGTTAAATGTTGTTTTTTTATGTCCTTTATAAGACTTGCCTTGATCATGGTGTCTGTTCACAGCAATAGAAACCCTAACTAAGTCACACACACACACACAGACACACACACACACACACACACACACACACACACAGAGAGAGAAAGAGAGAGAGAGAGAGAGAGAGAGAGAGAGAGAGACAGAGAGAGAGACAGAGAGAGAGACAGAAAGAGAGAGCACTTCAATAGTTTCTAGGACTAAGACTTTGAGGAAATCAACAATAAAACCTCAAATCACCAGCATCCCGGAACAGCCTGGGCCTGTGACACACGCAGAGCCATGGTCTGGCCCTAACAATAGATCTAGTCTTCCTATAGACACTCTTAGCCTGTGCTGACCCAACCCTACCTCAGTGTCTTAGTTACTTTTCTCATGTTGTGACAGAAGCAACTTGAAGGAGGGAGAATTTCTTTCGGTTTGAGGATTACAGGGTCCTTTCTGGGTGTCTGTCTGAGGCAGCAGGAGCTGATGGCATGGCTGGTTACCTCTCAGCCATCTAAGAAGCAGAGAGGTCCACTGGACCTGGGGCTGGTCATAACTCGGTAGTGCCACCCCCAGCTCTACACCTGCCAGCTAGGCCCTGCATCCAGAAGGTTCTACCACCTCAGTAAACAGCACCAGCTGGAGACCATCACAGAGCCTCCTTAGCCCCTGATCTGTAATTTCTTTCTCTAACTGAGAGGCCCTTGACTCTCATTATACCTAATGCATTCCTTATTTGTCGAGCGACGGTACACACATAAAATGCTTTGGGAAGCTAACCCACATTCCAGAAAGAAAACAAATTTACCAGGGAAATTACAATATTGTCTATATCTGCTTTCCATCCTTTTCCGCTAAGTTAGAGGAGGCTTCCCAAAGATGCACTGTGTGGTTTCTCTTTGCTGCCCTTATGCATGGGTGTTTGTGTCACTTTGAGTACAGGTAGGTTCACTTCTCACAGGCTACTCTTTCCTCCTGAGTCACCCTGTCACATTTATATTCAGTCCAAAGCTCCAGCCCATGCAGGGTGCCACTCACATTCAGGATATTCCATTCTCAGTCACACATCTCTGGGAATGTCCCACTAGACAGAGCTGTGTCCCCAGGCTAGTCTAAATCCATCAGGCTGACGATGATGATTAACCAATACACTGGTATAAATCAACAACTGGATAATTTTCAAAGTTTTATTTGCAATCCAAAAAATTTACTCTTTGTGACGTGGATTTGCAGATTTTGACAAATAGTCTTTGACTCAAGGGCCGTACCTCCTTAGAGAACAATTCTAATCCTACCTTGTCATGCTCTCTGCTGAGGGAGCCTTTCCCTGTTACCCAACTTCTGACAACTATGGATCTGTTATCTACTTTACAGTTTGGCCTGTTCTAGAAGGCCACAGAGAGAGAACGGTACACCGTGTAGCCGTTGGTGCTGCACTTTTTAATAGGAAGATTCATTGACGATTCATCCATGCTGCGTTGATCAATAGGATGCTCTGTTTATTCTTGAGCAGTCTACATTGTACCCGTGGACCGACGTTTACCCAGTGTTGCGTGAAACTCATAAGAGCTATTTCCAGCTCTGGGAAATTACAAAGACTGCCTTGTAATTCATGGGGTTTGTCTTTCTGGGAATGTAAGCTTCTCATTCCATGAGTAAACAATCAGAGGGGCTACTGGGCCATAGAGTGGATTTGCATTAAATTCTGCAAGAAGATACCATGTTGATCACTGAAGCTGCTGTCTACCTTGAGATAACCAACCGACTTGTGGTAAATAGAGCCCATTGCTCCCTCTCTGTAAAGGCAGATATTGATGCTCAACTTGACGAGGTCTGGTTCACCCCTTGGGATGTCTGAGGTGGGAAGTCCCATCCTGAACATGAGTGGCCGCATTCCACTCTACATGGATTTGATGTTTGTGTACTGACCCTGTGCCCTGTGCTCCAGCTGAGCTCCCTCTGGATCTAGGACCTTCCTCGTTTCTTCATTTGTTCCTACTTCCTTCGGGTTTTCTATGTGGACAATGGTGTCTGTGGTTATAATCAGTTTTCTTCTCTTCTTCGCAGCCTTTGTTCTCTGTAGTTTGTCCTAATGGCCTCTTTCATGGACTAGAAATCCAGTACTGTGTTCAACAGAAGGAGGGAGAGATGCCGCTGTTTTGCCATATTCTTGGGGGAGAGACTGAAAGTCTCTTGCTAAGTGTGAGGACTTCATGACAAGGAGAAAGGCAGCTGGCAGCAGCCTGCATTTTTCTCTGCTTCCCATGGAGGCACTGTGACCAGCTGCCTCACACTCCCATGGCTCCTCCTCTATGACAGACTACACCCGAAAACTCTGAGCCCAGGCAAAGCCTTCCTTCCTTAAGCTGATTCTTTTCTTCCACTATTGTATCATGGCACAATAAAGTAAGTAATGCGGGAGCCCTGGCCGACATGTGCCACCCGCAAGTGTCTGTGGGTCTAGCCAAGCTAGTAAGCGGGTCATGGGACTGCACTGCAGCATTGTCTGCAGTGTCTGGTGACAAATTACATCAGTCAGTTTTCTATGCTTGCCTGCGGTCTTTGATGATATGCTTGCAGAGATCATCATCAAAGCCACATTGGGTTATTCATTTGATTTTTCTTCTTTTCTCTTTTGCCCATTTTTAAGATGGCGTCTTACCATCTATCCCAGACTAGCCTGGAGCCTGTTACCTCCAGTTTCAACTTCCTGAGTCATTACTGTAGATTTGTGTGACGCCTTGTGTTCGTGACTTTTTAAAAGGTTCTCTGTCAGGTTCTCTGTGCATTGTGGATGCAGATCCTTTATCAGAGATGCGATTTGCCATTCTTTTCTCCAAATTTTTGGAACACAGTTTCAGTTTCTTAAGTCTGTCTCCTTCAAAGCATATGCATTTTGTTTTGAGAAAATCTGACTTATCTTTTCTGGATCATGCTTTTGGTATTATATTTTAAAACTCTCCAACTGAAGGTCTTTTAAAATCTTTTTTTTTCTAGGAGTTTTATAATGTAAGTGAGCCTGCTATTCACTCTGATTCACTCTAAGGTATGGCTCAGTATTCTCCCTCTATAGCTGTGTGTGATCCAGTACTGATTGTTAAACGGAATAGCCCTTTGCCCCTGACTGTTTTTCCATCTTTGCCAGAAGTCAGGGCTCTGTTCTTGTGTGGATCTATTTCTGGGCTCTCAATTTTGTTTCATTGATCTGTATGCCTGGCCTCTTCTCAAAGTTACCTTTCTCATTGTATATTTATAGCACTGTTCAAGTCCTCCAGCTCTGGCCTTTTCCAAAGTTTTTCTGTCTATTCTATTACTTTGCTTCACACACACACACACACACACACACACACACACAGAGAGAGAGAGAGAGAGAGAGAGAGAGAGAGAGAGAGAGAAAGCGAGAGACAGAGACAGAGACAGAGACAGACAGACAAACAGACACAGAGACAGGCAGACAGACGCGCGCACACACAGAAGGGGGCGGAGATTTCTATTCTTAAAGCCCACCCTCAGTGATGTACTCCCTCCACTAAGTCTGTACTATCTAAACCTTTCCAAACTGCACAACTGGGAACCAGTGTTCAAAGAACCAGATCTATGGGGCACATTTTTTATCTGGACCATGACATCCCACTCACTGGGCCTTGTAGGCTCTTGGGCATATCATAATCCAAAATGCATTAAGTCCAACTTCAAAGTCCCCTTGGTCTCTTACAGTCTCAACACAGAAAGTCCAGAATCTCTCCTGAAATTCCTCATTGTAAAGCCCTATAAAACAAAACAGCAAATCACATACTTCCAATATGGTGGCACAGAATATACATTACCATCCCTAACAGAGGAATGTGGGGCATAGTGAGAAAATACCGGACCAAAGTAAGACTAGAACCAGGTGTGAAAAACACCAAATCTATCAGCTCCATGTCAGATGTCTCTGCCCTTCTAGAACTGCTGCCTTCAACACAGATCTCTCTTGATCTGGCTCTATTTCCTGTATGTACTGCTCTTTGGGGGATAATCCATGGCTCTGGCCTCTACAGCATAGTGGGGTCTCCATGGCTACCGAGGCATCATTGGGGTCTCCATGGCTACCCAACCATCACCTTCACTGCTTTGTAATGCCCTCTTGTGCCTCTTTCTCTCTCAGGTTCTCCATGCAGGGCCTCTTGCATCCTTTAGATCTCTTAAACCAGCACCATGTGGACAGGCAGAGTTAAGTTGGCTTCCAGATTTAGATAGACCTAAATGCAAATTATTGATAATAATCATATCATAGAGCAACACTGTTCAGCTTTGAAATTTCCTCCACCAAAGAAATTAATCTATTACTATTATTTTAATTTTCTTTTGTTTATGGGTTTTTTTTTTGCTTGCATGTATATCTGTGCTCCATGTGTGTGCTTGGTGCACACAGGGGTCAGGAGACAGCATCAGATCCCCTGGAACGACAGTTTCAGATGGTTGTGAGCTGCCATATGGGTGCTGGGAATCAAATTTATGCCTTCTGAAAGAGCAACTCGAGCTCCTAACCACTGAGCTATCCCTTCACTACTAGTCCATCACTCTTTGGCCTTGGGCAAGCTCTTAGGACAAGGGCAGAAGGCGGCAACATTCTTTGCCAAAATATCACAGGAATGGCCTTCGCCCAGATGTTGGTAAAGCCCTTGCTTCCCTCTGAAATACTGTGGGCTGGCTCTCTGCAGTCCACTTTGCCCTCAGCATTCTTGTCTTCCAGGGTGCTACAGCAATGGCCCAGCAGTCAATTGCTTTTCTAATCCAAAGTTCCAAAGTCTTTCACATTCCTCCATGAACCAACATGGTCAGGTGCTTCACAGAAACAATCCACTCTGGTGACAACTCTGCCTTAGTCACTTTTCTGTTGCCATGGTAAAAAGCCATGCAGATCAATGCAAGTTGCAGAGGAGGAGTTTGTTTGGCAGTTCCAGAGTGAGCCTATCATGGCAAGGAGGCAGCATGTGGCAGGCACAGCCACAGGAACAGGAACACAAGTGCTCACATCTTCCACTGCAAGCACAGAGCAGAGACAGTGAATGTGGAGCGGTGCAGGCTCTTAGTCTCAGGGCTGCCCCCAGTGACGTACTTCCTCTGGAGAGTCTGCTGAAGCGGTGGAAACTTCTGGTTCCTTTGGAAAGTCAGTTGTATCAAAGGATGTTTTCCTGAAGCAGACACAAGGTAAAGCAAACATGTGAAAGGGACGCATGATGTTAAGAAGGACCCAACAGGCGGTGGATGACGCTGGATGGTAATGGTATGTCTTACCATTGTTTATTGGTCATTATTTGTCATGACTCTATAGAGAGAAATGCACCAAAAAACGTCTGGTAGTGCTCTGGTGGCTTCTTGCCACTTCTTTGGAGTTGAGCCGATCAGCAGAGTGATGTCAGCTGCTACAGACTCACATGGGGTTTTGCTAAGACAGATTCATGTGGTGAGGCAAGATCTCTGGAGGACACCTGATATTTGGAGGGAATATAAATAAGACCCAACAGACAGGGAACAGGGTTGGGGGGGGGGGGGGAACGTACATAGCTAGCTTTGCAGTGCTTCTTAGTCTTGTGTCTTCCTCTTCACTGATCTTCACTTAGTTGAGGGAAGCATGGCAGAGAACTCCTGGTGTCCCTGTTGGTCCTGGTCACTCCTTGTCGCGCCCCATTCGACCAGCAAGGAAGACGCAAACAACCGGATCCTTCTCAACAGCCTTTATTGCAGAAGCGCTCTTTTAGTTTTCAGGAGGAGACCCCGAATGCCCAGGGCGAGCTGCTTATATACCCTCAGCCCTGGGGGGGGGGGGGGAGCGCATGGAGGTGCGCGATTGGTCAGAACTGCAGTGCCTCATTAGCATACCCCACCCAGGAGGGGGTGATTGGTCAGGATTGTGGCACCCCATTAGCATACCCTGCTCGATTGTGGTACCTCATTAGCATACCCCGTTTGGAAGGGGTTTGGGGCCAAACTGAATTGACGCATGTGCAGTGCACTATTTACTAGTAGCCAATACCAGAGGCCGAGGCCAGCGCCATCTTGACCGGCCGAGTCGGGTCGGCAGCCTACAACTCCTAATGATTTGTGCTGACTTGGCAGAGGCCTGGCTGTTTCTGCTAGGTCATGCCACCACTGCTGATTCATGTTTGCTATCCCAACACTACTGAACTGGAGTGCTGATATATTGTGAAGTGTTTACAAGTGGATATTTGTTTTTCTTAACTAATGTGTGTGTGTGTGTGTGTGTGTGTACCACAGAACATGTGTGGAGGTCAGAGGACAACTTAAGAAAGTTGGTTTTCTCCTTCAGCCATGAATTCTGGGCATTGAACTCTGGTCTTCAGGCTTGGCAGCAAATGTTGACCTTCTGTGTTACCTTGACAGCCCCTGCTGGAACTCTTAAGTGTTTCCTTTGTGGAAACCATGCAGAGAAGATAGCTGGAGACAAAGCACTCCCGGGTTAAGAAGACAAAGCTGTACCCTCTCTCTGACTTGCCTGGACATCTTGGGGAAATGCTTGCCTCAACAGAACTCATTGTTTTTCCCTGGCTGAGAGTGATACTGTGATGAATGTCCCCAGGATCACAGGATCTGATCAAATGGTCATCTTGCTGCTGCTAAGAAGGGTGTTTTAGGTAGAACTGGGGAGACAAATCACACTAAGGAGATTGACATTACCAGATGGTGATTGTCATGGTTGCCGGCCGAGTCTGTTGTAATTGCACCTGCCTTTCAAAGCCTAAGAGGGAGGCAGACAGATGCAGAGCTTAGAGATGGCTCTGATCTGCCTGAGATGTGAGTCCAGGTATGTGGGTGGCCTTTAGACACAGGAATGAGGTTTTTCCAGCAGGCAGCAGGGAAGTGGGGACCCAGGATACAACCTCCTGGGACCTGGCTAAAGTCCAAAATGAACGAGTTTGGAAACAGATTTATTGCCCAAAACACCTCCGAAAAACAACACAGCTCTCCTGATACCTTGACGCAGGCTCTGAAGACCCAAAGCAGAGACAGAGCTGAGGCGAATTGTGTGTGGACCTCAGGCCAAAGGGCCTGTGAGATAATCATTGGAACTGCTTCAAGCTACTGAGTTTGCTAACTGCTGCTGTGTCAGACAGATGTTGAAGATTTCCTGTGTGGGATGCTGCTGCTTGCTGAATACCAGGTGAGGACAGTGTCTTTGCTGTGAAGATCAAAAATCACAAGTAGATCTACCATCAGACTAACATGATGTCTTCTGTGTGCAGGCAGCTGAGGCTGGATTCTGTTGGCTCCAAAGAATGGAAAGCATTCTGTCTGATTTTAAATAACCAAAGAAAAAAACCAGGCTGTGAGGCTTAGATTTAGAGGGAAGACTCTTGTCAATGAGCATGCTTTGAGGAGAGAAGGGGGCACAGTCAGAGGTCTAGCAGCCTAAGCAGTGGAAGTTTCTAGAGGTTTTACTGTCACTGTGACTCTATGACTCTGTTCCCATGATCCTTATCTCTCCTGCCTGAGTTTTAACTGTAAAGGATAAGATGTAATACAGGACATGGAAACACTGTTGGGGAGAGCAGGAGAGGGTGGGGAGGAGAAGAAAGGAAGGGAAGGAATTAGAGAGGGAAGGAGGGAGACAGAAGAGACAGAGACAGAAAGATGAGAGATCTTAAGTAATTTGCCTCTGGAGTTGTAGAGAGTCTGAGATCTGGAGATTTCAGACATTAGAAACCCACAGATGAGCTGAGGTTGCAGCATTTTGTGTCTGAAGGCACCTGGGTCGGATTCCTTTCTAGAAACTTCTATTGTTATCATATAATGCCTTTAACCCTTCCACAATATGGCCAATATCAGCTTCATTCAAAGTCCACTCGTTTCAGTGTTCATCTTATCCAACATGATTGATCACACATGTGGGTGCTATGACCAAGTTTATTCACAAAGCTGAACATCCTACCATGTAGCACATGGGATTCTACACACTCACATAGGTGTTATGATAGTTTTCTGATACTGTACCGGACATGTGAGACAGATAATCTTATAGCAAAGGAAGGTTTATTGACCCATGGTTCTGGAGCTTTTAATCCATGACCTAATTAATTAGCCTGTGGCTTTGGGTGTCATAGTGAGAGCGTGAGGCAGAGCATAAGGGGCATCCCTCATGGTCAGGAAGAAGAGAAAGAGGGATGGACTGAGATCCCAGCATTCCCTTTGAGGCCATGCAGCCAATGGCCTAAAGACCTCCCATCAGAAAGGATCTACTATCTCTTGTGGCTGAAGACTCACCTCTGAACACACAGGCCTTTGAGAGACATTCCCGATTTAATTATAGCAAGTACCATACACATGTCAGGCCTGGCACTGTGCATTTTATATTATAATTCAAGAAAAGTTGGTAACCCTTGAAGTCTAATTGTGGCCCTGTTAGTACAAGCCATTTGCAGGTGTATATGCATGTGAACATGGAGGTCACAGGTTACCCTAAAGTGTCAGTACTCAAGCACCATCTACTGGTCCAAAGTTCATCAGGTAGACTGAGCCTGTGCGCCCAGGGATCCTTCTGTCTCGGCCTCTTCAGCACTAGGAAGCACACACCACCACGTTCAGATTTCTCTTTCTAGGCTGGGAATCAAGCTCGGGTTTTCATGGTTTGAGGCAAGCATTTACTGAGTTGTCTCTTCAGCCCTAAACAAGTAATTTCTTAACTGAGACATCAAAGAACCTCAAAACCTCTCCGTGGTTTGGGACATTGCTGGGAGCAGCTCAGAGCTAATTTACAAGGTGTGCACTTTGAACCGGAAAGTGAAATCACGATTACTCTCCTTGAGGAACAAGCCTGGGCTGCTAGATTGAGTATGTACATTAGGCTGCTCCAGTCAAGATTGACAAAGACCATCACCCAAAAGGACAAAACCAGGAGGAATCTAAAACGGGGAGAGTGAACTGGAGGTGCCTGTGTCCACTCAGAACAAAAGGACTCCATCTCTTCCTGGATGTCTCTAGGCTTCACCCCATAAAGCATTACAGTGGGGTGCTCTGGATATATCTCAGGGAGACCATCAGAAGCCTGGTGAAGCTCACAAATTCCATACACCTCTTATGCTTCTTGGTGCTTTCTTCCCAGCAGGGCTAAGTGCTGGCCTTAGTCACTGTTTAATTGATTTTCAATTTGAGTCCGTTGGAATCATAGTCCTACCCTCTCCCAGCTTCCCTCAAGCCCACCTGGAGGGTATAATTCAGGCAAAATCTGACAGTTGTGGACCCACACTCACAGTGATCAGCAGTGTTTCCTGTGGTTCATCATCATCTCCCAGGGGCTGTATCAGGCAAAGGTGTCCTCATTCTCTAAGCAAGGGAGCCCCAGACAGACAGTTGTCAAGGCAACAAAAACGCACACTGTGAACTGGGGAGGAAAGGCCATTTCTGGCTGCTGGGAGTCTGCACACTGTTGAAGCTCCAACTTAATTTGGGGGTTTGGCAAGTGAATTGGTTTTTTTTTTTTTTATGACTAATTATAAAATGTACCCAGTGTTATTAGGCTGGAGATAGATGCCTGCCTGCTAAATGCGTTGTGGAAATTTGAGGCAGCCTTCAGTGTGGGGCGGCCTAGATGAAGTGAGTCTAAAGGACTGGCGGCTTTGCTCATTCTGCACAGTGTAACGGCTCAGTGTGTGTGTGTGTGTGTGTGTGTGTGTGTGTGTGTGTGGTCTCTGTGTTTGTATGTGTGAGTGTGTGTGTGTGTGTGTATCTGTGTGTCTCTGTGTGTATGTGTATGTTTTTATGTGTATTTGTGAGTATGTGCAAACATGTATGTGTCTGTGTGTGTGGTATGTGTGTCTATGTATGTGTCTGTGTGTGTGGTATGTGTGTCTATGTATGTGTCTGTGTGTGTTTGTGTGTGTCTGTGTGTATGGTGTGTATTTGTGTGTGTTTGTGTGTGTGTGCACATGTGTGTATGTGCATGGACATGTGTATATGTATGTGTCTGTGTGTATGTATGTGTATGTTTATATGTATATATATATGTGTGTTTGTGTATGTATGTATGTGTATGTGTGTGCTCATATGTGTATGTATGTATATGTGTGTATGTATATGTGTGTGTATGTGCATATGATTGTGTGTGTTTGTTTGTGTGTATGTGTGTTCCAAACCCTTACCTATTATTTGTGTCTTTCCAATTCTTTTGCTTCCAACATGTTCAAAGTGGGAGGTACTGCACCCCCCACATACATATTGAATATGAGTATATATAATATATGTGTAGGAAACATCAGTGACTCCCACCAGGTGGCTTTGAGGTTCCATGTCCACCTGTTTATTTATTCATTTGCTTCTTTGGGTGCCCAGCTTTCCTGTCTGGTCACACGCTGGCTTATTAAAGTCCAGGTGAAAGGTGCATGTTAATGTCATAACCGACATGGCCGTGAGGCATTGCCAGGTCAGGGCACAAACACAGATGCTTCTCCCTTGCTGTCCCCTCAGCCTACCTGAGGGAGGGAGTGTGAAATTTAGGCAGAATTCTCACAATTATGTATTTCACCTGTTCCCTTTAGCTAATCATATATATATATATATATATATATATATATATATATATATATATGATTACATACACACACACACACACACACACACACACCCCATGTCTGTTTACTGTGTGTCTGGTGTCTGCAGCAGTAACCATGTGAAGTTATCAGATTCCCTGGAGCTGGACTGACAGACAGTTGTGAGCTGCCATGCAGGTTCTAGGTCCTCTGAAAGAGTAGTCAGTACTCAACTGCTGAACCACCTCTCCCCACTAGGATACTGTCTACCTTCTTAACAAATGTGTTCTTGAAAAATCACACCAAGAAAACGAGGCCTTCTAAACATAGCATGATGGATGCACACATGAAGGAAACATAGCAGGCTCGATACACACATGAACACATGAACGCGCAGAGACTGACAGAACACACAGGACCTGTGTAGGTGTGGACCAGACACAGGGTTTTACACACACACACACACACACACAGAGAGAGAGGGGGGGGGGGCTGGACACATCCACATCCCTAACCCGCAAACAAAAGCTTAGGTCTCTGTTTGTTTGTTTGTTTGTTTGTTTGTTTTGTTTTATTCATGTTTGTTTATTTTTATCTTGTTTTATTCTTTTTTTTGTTTTTTAGATGCCTGTTTGTTTTCTAATAAAAGATAGAAAGAAAGGACGTGGATTTGGGCAGGAGGGGAGGATTTGGGAGTAGTTGGAGGGAACCATAATCAGAATATATTGAAAAAAGCTATTTTCAATAAAAGAAAAATAAAGACAGGATCCAGGAGGATTTTCGCAGGTTCAAAGCCAGTCTGGGCTACATAGATATTGTCACAAAAACAAAGAAATAAAAGTAAATGAATAAGATTTTACAATGTAAAATCCAGAATGTCTTTAATCAAAGATCTTATATCCAGAGCTGATCCAGTGTGGGAGTAAAAAGACACCAGCATCTAGGGACCTGTCTTCCCAGGGTTAAGGTTATGAACAGGTCAGGCAGCTTTCCTGGGAAGTGGAAGTGCACCAGCCTTCAGAAGAGGAAATTTAGTTGCCTAGGGGGGAAAATATCATCACCTTCTCCACCTTCAGCTGATTTGCCATGAGGTAAGACAGGACCTGAATCCCTCATTCAGTTGCTCTTCCCTCAGCAATGTAAGTCAACGCCCCAGAAACAAAGCTGCCATGTGCACAGGCCTGGTTAGCTATTATTGTGAGTCGGTTTTATGGATGTGTGCAAGCAACATGTCTCCCTGAGGGAGAGCTGGCCCAGGACTGCACTTTCTGCCTGTCTCTTTTCCCCTTGCTAAGGCTGGTAGAGAGAGGTAAGAAGGCATGTCCCTTTGAATCCTGGGAGCCTCTTGCTTTCTTGGCATCTGGGACTCACTGGTTGTTACCCCAATTCCTCATCCCCCATTGCTACACACCTCTGTTCAAATTCCTGACCCTCTGTACCTCATTCCCGTCTCCTCCCATAACTGATCCTGCCCTCCTTTTTCTCCCTCCTCCTCCTCTCTTCTTCCCAAGTTCCTCCCACCCTGCTGAAGGAATTTGCAACCCTATAGGAAGAACAACAATATTAACCAACAGACCCCCAGAGCTCTCAGGGACTAAACCGCCAACAAAAAGTATGCATAGAGGGACCCATGGCTCCAGCCGCATATGTAGCAAAGGATGTCCTTGTTGGGCATCAATAGGAGGAGAGGCCCTTGGTCCAGTGAAGGCTGGATGCCCCAGTGTAGGGGAATGCAAGAGCAGGAAGGTGGGAGTGAGTGGGTGGGAGATCATTCTAATAGAAGCAGGGGGAGGGAGGATGGGATAGGGGGTTTCCAGGAAACCGGGAAAGGGGATAACATTTGAAATGTAAATAAATAAAATATCCAATAGAAAGACAAAAAAAAAAAAGAAAGAAAGAAAGAAAGAAAGAAAGCAAAAAGAAAAAGAAGGCACGTCTCCAGGTTTGTTGAGATAACTCAGCAATAACGGGACTTTTCACCCCCTCCTTGGCTTTGGGGACCTCACCATTTCCCTTTATAGCATTCCTGCATGGTTGAGACAGGTCAAGTGGAGATGCACCAGTTATCAAAGCTGGAGCCTCAAAAAAAGATGGACCATAGCCAACTGTTGATTTGGCTTCTTTCAAATTAATTTCTCATTGGTTTAAAAGGAAGAGAAGTCCCTGAGAAAGGTGGTCCAACATAAGAAACAGACACAAAAAGAGATGGGTGGGATGTTCCCAGATAGCCAGCTCTGGGAGAGGTTCAAGTCCTTGCTAATAGTTCTCAAGGCTTGTTCAACAGCACAAGCTGTCCTTGCAAACACTGAGCTCCTGCCCTGCTTGCTCTGGGTGCTGAGAAATGTTCTCAGAAGGCAGTAAAGAAAAGCAAAGCAGAAATCACAGGAGGAATGCCCCGTCTAGCTCTCAAGGATCTGAGATTCTGATGGGGAAAAAAGATTCTAAGAATTATAGAGTCCCCATCCATGCAGATGTCACAGGAACCCAGAGGAGCTGGGGAGACCTTGCAGAAGCAAAGCAGTGTTGGATCTGGGTCTTGAAGAGTGGGTGGAGACTGTGTGGGAGGAGAGATGGAAACTGAGAATGAGTAGACATCCTGTGCATTGAAGATGTGGGTGCAAGGAACAGTCTGCTCGTGCGCGGACTGTGGAGAGAGTAGTGCTCAAGCTAGGTACGTGAGAGTGAAGGAAGGCGACTTACAGAAGCGAGGAAGACGCTTGTGATGCTGTGTGCTTGTAACTCCAGCTACCTCGACACTGAGCCAAGAGCATGGCCAGCCTGAGGCAGCCAGGGAGACTTAGGGACTCCACCAAAACCTTGCTCACAGTCCAGCATTCTCCACACCTTGCACAGGTGACGGACGGAGCCTGCTCAACTCTTGTTATTTAGTTATTTGGCTTTCGTAATTTTTATTTCATCTTTATTGAAAATGTTTTTTCCCATACAATCTATTGATTAGGCCTTCCCTCCCCAACTCCTCCAGATCCTCCCCTCTGTCTCACCCTCCCAAATCCACACCCCTTCTTTCTCTCTCTCATTAGAATACACACAGGCATCTTAAAAATTAATGATAACAAACAAAACAAGTAACAGGGCATAAACAAACAGAAGAAAAGAGCCTAAGAAGAAGCTCAAGAAAGTCATTAGATACATGTATACTCACGTTCAGAAATCCATAAACACAACACTGGAAGCCGTAATACACACATAAGGACCCATAAGGTTTAAAATAAATGTACTGATTAAAGAATCTTCAAAGCTGCCATTGAGGTTTTGTGTCAGCCATCCACTGCTGGCTTGGGGCCTGCCTGGCCTTAAGAGAGGGTTATATACGCAGTGAGACTGTTGGAGAAAACCAAGTTTTCATTAGCAAGCTGTTATCCGTGAGGATAGCTCCTGGGTTGGAGATGGGGACTTGTGTCTGCTTCTCCTCTCACCGCTGGACCTGTGTGGGCTCCAGCTCTGTGAGTTCAGCTGTGCACAGGTCCTGCTGTGTTAAGAAGGCGTGTGGAACTTGATTGTCTCTGTGCTCATGGAGCTGTTAACCCATTATACTCTGTTATACCTGAAACAAGACCCCACAGTGTGGGGAAACTGACCTCGGATGTCTAGTGTCCAGAACGATAAGATATAACATTCATGAGGTACACAGTCTCTGGAACATTTTTTCTATCAGCCTAGGATGACTGAGAAGATGTGTGAGTCAGGATTCTGAGATTCTCTGCATGTGGGCCTGATGGTCATTGTTGTTTGTGGATCCTCACAGGATGGCTATGGGTCCCTCACCTAAGCGGAATAAGACAGAGCAGAGCCTTGCTAGGTGGGTGGAGGAAGACAAATATGTTGCTCAAAAGCATTCTGGCAACTGTTACATTTGTTCAGTTATTATCCTGAAAAAAATAATGTATATATAGACATTTTCTCTGCTTATCGACACTAATGCTAATATATATATATATTTTACTATAAATAGAATATATTTTATAAAATATATTATATTATATATAAATATCACATATTAATCATATGCCATATATAATATTAAAAATATATACTATACACACTACATAAACATATTATATACTACATATTTATCACATATAATATATCTATATCATATATCACAGATCATATATCATATGTCCTATATAGCATATATCTGTATCATATATGTCATATGTCATATTATATTTTATATCTATAATGAAAACTGTTGTTGGTCAGGAGTTTAAAAGAAAAGATCAGGGAGGATATACTCAGCCATAATTGCAACCAACACTGGATAGTCTTTTCTTAGAGGACGGAGAACCCTTGGTTAGGGAAAACAAGTGCTGACGCGTGTGTGGGAATGGCTTGTCAACCGCCACGCTCAACGCAATGCTCTTTCATGTTTTAATTCATCCTTATGAAGACTTGCTCATTATCTGTTTTGCGTTTCCGTAGATGTCCACTCTAGGAATTAACAAAACAGAAAGCATTGTTCCTGCTTGCAGATGCCTCCCTGGGAATTCTGGGAGATTTCTTTCTATGGAGCCGGTGCTACCTGGCCTGCTTCCCAAAGCACGTCCAGCGGTGGGTCAGCGCCTCTCCAGCCCTTCACCCTTATGCATTAACCTGCCTTGGGGACGTCAGATCCATTCCCATCAGAGCCAAAAACAGCATCCAAATTTCCATCCATTAGGTAATGTCTTGTGATTAAATGCACCTCAGGATGCTCTCGTGGAAAGCTGTTAGGTCCCTAGAGGTGTACAGAGGAGGCAATCCATCAGTGATGTAAACTCATCGGATCTGGGGACCGGACTGTGACAGTTAGAAGTGCTTCTCATACAACAGGACCTGGTTCATCTCCACTCACCGAACAAGAGAGGCATGTCCACAGTCCACGCTCTTACATTATCGTCCGTTCATCGTTGGTGCAAAGTGAGAACTCCATCCTGCAGCGGACGAAGAGGCCAGGTCCCAGCACGTGCGACCAGAGAACTGTACCACTGTTTCCCACCCAAGCCGTTCTTTCAAGGTTTTCTCATCACCTTTAGTTTGTCAGACGGGAGAATGTGCGCCCAGCTATGTTAGTTTGGTCTTGTTATACAGTTCAGGGATCTGGGGTCTTGCTGCCGCTCATAAAACACTAATGATTTTGCCCACCTACCTTGAATAGTGGTGTATCTATTTTTTTGTTTACTCTGGACCATTTTGTGTGTTGTTGGTTTTTGTTTTTTCTGCGCCCATTCAAGCTGTGAGATTCTATTTTCAGATGAGCCCCATCCACTAATGAGCCCAGCAAGGACTTCCTCCTTTCTGCTAGCGCTTTGCTTTCAGCACCTGCCTTCATCTCTTCCTCAGACTCCACTCTCTAGTGACACTGCTTGTCTATCCTTTTGTGTTATCCCTCTGTTGGCGTGGGCAACAAGTTAAGCAATAGAGGGAGGAAGCAGTCTCAAGTAGCTTAAAACTTTCTAATGCTGGTCATTCACTAAGCAATGGGAACGATTTCATTGCAAGATAAAAAACAAGTGAGCACCGGGGAGCTTACTGTGAGCAAAGCTAGACGGTAAACTGACCAACTGACCAACAGGAAGCATGGTTAGCGTTTACTGTCTCAACACCACTCTGTGGCCTCTAGGTTCCAGAATAGCACTAATACTAGATCACAAGTCCAAACCAAGGACAATAACAAAAACGTAAACATTTCTTCCTTGTTCTGGACCCAAGAGAGACAGAGTTCTGACATCACACCTGTGGCACTTGTCCTAGAAGGGTGCTAGCTTTCACTCTGAAACAAAACCGCAGTGCTCTTCTCCATCTGTGTCTTTTTTTTGGTCTAGGGGCCACTGCCCCTGATGATGTAGTCTGAACCCTTAAAACATGGTTGTAGTAGTTTGCCTGAAACTTATGTATTTGTTTTATTTTGAGGGTGCTGTTGTTGTTTTACACATCCAACAAATGTCAATGATTTTCTGAGAAAAGTTATTTTGATGCTGGACTATGGAGTGTTGGTTTCTAAATCGTTACACGTTGGGTCTTAGAGCAGAAGATCCGAGTTGTCCTGAACACAAGGGGCCCTCAACTGGGTTTCATACAGAAGAAAAGAAGAGGCTGGTGCCCTGAATTTTATGGAGGAAAGACGGCAGCCAGAGACAGCTGAAATGACTGTGGGCACAAAAGTCCAGGCTTTCACACTGCCTCTGACATCTTTCTGCTGAGGGAATCTTCAACCTGGTGATTGTATTTCTGAGGAAAGTGACAGGGAAGGACCGCCAAGGTTATGTGAGCCAGCTAACTTTTCCTGTGTCCATCCCAGTGATAGATCTACTGTCAACACCACTCATGAAAACCCATGAAATTATGAGCTGAAGACTCTAAGAAGCCCATTCCCTTGTGCCAAGCAGGGTCTTACGTAGCACAGATTAGCCTTGAACTCTAGGGAAGCTGCGGCTGACCTTGAACTCCTGGTCCCCCTGGCTCCAATTCCCGGTGCTGAAGCTGTACTTGCATTTTATAGAGGAAGAGAAAGCTGAAATGGCAGAAGAGTCCAGGCTTTTCACAGTGCACATAACACAGTCCTGCAGGCATGCACCACCATGCCTGGGCTTTCTGAACAGCCTTTCTAAAGAAAATGCTCAAACTGAGCCATGCTCCACAGAATCTGTTTCAAAGCTGCAGCTAACTCCGACTGCCATGGGGTGTGTTCTACTTTTAGCAAGGCCTTTGACTTTATTCTATTGTATTTGCATTCTGTTCTATTCCTTGGAGATTAAGTCTTTCTCTGAGAACATATATACACATAAATTTGTGCATATATGTATATATGTATATGCCTATGTCCACGGATGTGTACATGCACATCTGGAGCCAGGAAGACCAGGAGTTCAGGTCAGCCTCTCCTTCAGAGAGTTCAAGGCTAATCTGTGCTACATAAGACCCTGCCGCAAAAGAGAAGGGGCTTCTAGAGTCTTCCAGCTCAGTGATTTCATGGGTTTCCATGAGTGTTTTGACAGTAGATCTATCATGGTTGGAACAAAGGAAAAGTTAGCTGGCTGCTATAACCTTGGAGGTCACATACATATGTCTAGTACAATATGTTTTTTTACTCCTTAGGAGCATAGCATCTGGCCCTCCATGTGGTCATTTAACTCCTCAGGACATTTATAAAAAGCGAAAAAGAAATGTATAAAGGAAGGAAGGAAGAGAGAAAGCAGTGTGAGAAGGGAGTGAGCAGCCAGCCTGAGCTGGCTCCCCTTCTTACCTTGTCACCAGGCAACAAGAGGCATCTCACCACACCTCCATCTCCCTGGTATTGTGTTTGAGGACCCTGTTAGGAAGAGCAATGAGGAGGTTTTATGCTTCCCTTGTTCACTGGTGGAAGGATGAGGAGAAGGTTGAGACAGAGAGAAAAGGACAGTTAACCTGTGCACACGGAAAGCACTGACTCCACGGTGAGACGCCTCGGTGTGAGTCATCTGAGGACACCCTCACCGTGATGCTGTTGTTTTGTTTGTCTAAAATATTATACAGCTTCCGTCACATGCTTGCCTATCTTGAGTCTAAGCTCTAAGAGTGGGCAGGGGACCGAGGCTCTGCTCATGTCCTGTTGTTCTGACCCTCTTGAGCTTAGGGGAACTAAGGCCAACCCTATTTTATAGTGGGTGGGATCGTGGGCTCTCTGGTCAAACGGAAGGCTTGCCCTTTAATTCCATGAATTGGTCTTCCTTATTGCACAAATACATACATGGATACATGCATACATATATACCATCACAATTGCATAGATACGTATTACACACATACACAGATACATATTTATAACACATACCACATAGATATTATTTACCAACATACATCATAGACACATATTATATACATTACCACATACATAGATACATATTTACATACTGTATATGTATCTATACATGTGTACGCACATACATACCAGCTACACACATATACACCTACCACATACACCAACACATACACATGCACACATACACACATTCATACACACAAATACACACACACACACACACACACTTGACACATTGAACTACTAATGAAAGCAGTTTGTACTAGTTTGATAGTTTTATGGAATGAGATCCTATATGCACTTCCGGCACGATGCTCTTTTATTTCTACGTTTTTCAAACTATGAGCCAAGTGTCCAGAATAAGTATTTGAGCTTAGTAAACCTGGCTATAAATAAAGTCAATGTGACAGAGGTTGGAATATAGAAATGCCTATTTTACCCCAGAGCGGAATGAATGAAATGGGTCCCTGTGAGGACTAAGGATCACCTTCTCATCTTAATGGTAAATGGATCTTAACTGGAGAAAGCGTGAATTATATTAAAGGCAACATGTCCAAGTCCAACTGTTAAGTAGTCATGGATGTGGTAGCTGGGACGTATTGGCCTCTGTCCCAAGGTGAGGACATTCAAGAGCCCTTCTTAGGTCCCAAGACCACAGGTGGCACTGAACAATATAACAATATATGTATGTATATATGTATGTATGTCTGTGTGGTATGTGTGTGTGTGTGCATGTGTGCACATGTACACTGTTTCTCCCATGTGCAAAGACTTTGATAAAAAGCACAATTAAGATCTTGTTTATTGTATTTATTGGGTGAACTGTAGCTGTCTTCAGAGACACCAGAAGAGGGCACCAATCCCATTACAAATGGTTTTGGAGCCACCATGTGGTTGCCATGAATTGAACTCAGGACCTCTGGAGGAGCAGTCAGTGCTCTTAACACTGAGCCATCTCTCCAGGAACAAAGTAGGATGTCTGCTACACAGTATTGAGATGAGAGTCCTGTTAATGTACACTTCCCTGTCTCTTGTATATAATTATATTGTACTCACTACAGTTCCCTGTGCCGTGGGAGGTGACACTTAACACTATGGATCCTCTTTGTCTATTCTTAGTCCCCGGCAAACCTGCTGGTGTGGGGCTATCAAGCAAGGAAATCAGAGAAATCTCATGCAAATCACACCATGTCAGGAAGTTGATTTGAAATCTAAGACAGTCATTAGGTGCCTGGGGGTCAAGTCGAGTCACGTCAGCACCATGAGTATACAGACAGACGTTGATTGCGTTCTGAGCTGGAAGATGGAGAGACGGCATCCCACGATTCAGAGAGTCTGCCGTTTGAAAGTGTAAATGTTTGGTTCTGGAATTTTCCATGTAATACAGGTGAAGTGAAGTGACTGAAGCCTTGGAAGGAGAGCCTGGCTATGGAAGTCTACTGTGCTTTTAGAGGGAGCTTCCTGCACTAGCTTGTGGGAGCTGAAATGAAAGTTAGTTAACTAAACATTTGCCTCTGCATTCATCAGACCTTAAACTAGATTTAAAAAAAAAGGCATGGAAACATTGTTGGTATGCAACAAGGCTTGAGGAAGCTAATATTTTTCTATTTTTGGCTGCATCAGAGATGAAGATATGTTGAAGATATCTGGAAGAGAAGAATGAGTTTCAAGTGGTCCTAGGAAGCCAGGCAGAGATGCCTGACTGCTCTGAAATATTATGAGAGAGACACACAGTGACACACAATGACAGGTGTGAGACCCAGTCTCCAGCAGGCAACAGAGAAAGCGTGGGAAGTGCTATCTTTAGCTTAGAAGGCAGTACCTTGCCCTGTGTCTATAGAAAATATAAACACAATACAGGTGTGAAGGATCGTGTAGCCACACACATGAAGGGGAGAAAGGCCGATTCATGCCGTGCATAGTCAGAAATGCAGGCGTCGGGGGAAACTCCCTCAGGTGCAGCTCAGACTCTCTGAGTTTATTTATTTTTAAAATGAGAATGTTGAGTCAAATTTGTTAAAATGTTAAGTACAATATGAATAATAATTTTCTAATGATGATTCACATTTAAAGTACAGTTTGTCAAAAAAAGATGTCTAAAAGGAGTCGTGCGTGCTTGAGAAAAATAATGATTATGTGACTAAAGATAGTAATTACTCTCCGAGATAAAAAGTGGTTCCACCCACCTGTCACAGACATCTCCATAGAGACCCGTCTCGCCGCCAGCTTTACTGCCTTGAACTCATCTCTGATTGGAGAAAGTACAAGCTACCGTTTTTTTTAGTGGGATATTTGCTTAATAAACCGGCACTTAGAACTATCAGAAGCATTAAAAAATCTAATCAAATTCAATTGAGCTGTTTTATCTTTTTTTTTTTTTTCTGTAGGGATTTAAGGTATATGACTTATTTTTAAATACACACACAGTAAAACTCTTGCTACGGTAAGACTTAACACATCTGTAATCTCACAGTTATTGTTGGTGGTAAGAAATAATAAAACCTCTCTCAGAAAGCTTCTAGCATACAGTGCTTTGTATCTGACTATGCATGTGCACAGTTAATGATAACTAAAATAACCCAGAAACCCAATGTTCTCATCGTGTACTTACATCTCTGGGATCTTCCCAGCTGCTGGAGCTTCCTAAGACTCTCCTGAATAATCCCTTAGTTGATGAATTCCAAGATCAAGTGTCACCTGCTTGGATGGGTCATGGATAGGTCTTTGGAGAGCCTGTCCACTGCTTGGTAAAATAGTTTTATGTAATCCTAACTTCTCAGTGTTTTACAGGCTCAGATACACATTGGGTAGATGTGCAGACACAGCCAAGAGTGAGGCTAAGATATCATTTCACACAATGTGGAAAGGCCACATTTTGACAAACTGTACTTTAAATGTGGCAAAACTATAACATTATTGGGAGTTTTAACAGTTGGCCAAGAAACACAGGACACCAAGATCTCACCATACCCATACCTGTAAGTCTTAACACAATAGCTGAAGCCTTTGAGTGAATGTATTCTGTCGTATAGAAAAAGAAAACTTCCAGAAGCTATCAGGTTGTCCACTGAAAATCCCAATGCCAAAGATGGGCTACCTTCATAATTATTGGTCAGCGATGTCTCTGACTCCCATCCCCATTATATAGTTAGGCCACTGCTGCTGGTTGCAGGCCAGACCACATGGTAAGACGAAAACACCCTACATTCCTTTATTGCAGGACATGTTTTAAAACGAAGCTAGCACTGAGCTGGAAGTTTTCTCCGTGCTTGCTCACTTTCTAGTGCCGGAAGCATATAGACTACCCTTGGAGAATTGCCCCAACATTCCTGCTCAGAACATGGACTCTGAGGTGCACAAGTCAGGCAGGATATGCCCACTGGTGTGCTAGCGGCACAAGCAATAGAAAGAAGACTTCAGTGGGAAGCTAGAAGAACAGAATTTCCATCCCAGCATCAGAGAGGCCAGCCCTGGGGCCTGGGATACTTCAGACAGGGCTAGGTCCCTGGGGACCTGAGGACCTGAGGACTAGGGACTGGGGAACTGAACAGTGGAGGGTGATGTGGATTTTGACAGAGGGGTTAATAGTAAAAGGGGAATGTGTTACCTCACCAGGCACTTTGACTGCCCCACAGATTAGCAGACAGTAATAAAAGCAGGTTTTATTCACAAGAGCAGCAGAGAATAACAAAGCACTTAGAAGCCATGCTATAGAAAATGGGCAGTGGCTGGTGAGATGTCTCAGTGGCTAGCACTTGCTTCTCTTGCAGAGGACCAGAGTTTGCGTCTCAGAATCCATATCAGGCAGCTCACAACCACCCATAACTGGCTCTAGGGCACCCGATGTCCATTCTGGCCTCCATGGGCATTTGCACATATTAACACACAGAGACACACATATAAATAAAATTAAATCTTCAAAAAATAGGCAAAAAAGCAAGTGACGACTTTACAATGTATCTACAGGATCGACTTGAATAACACTGAAAGCACTATTTATTCAGAACAGAAAAACTCAACACTATATATTGGTCAATTTTCCTGAAATTAATTAATTTTTACTTAATCCAACCATAAAATGTCATTTAACTTTAGCAATTCAACCACAAAAAGATACCAACAAGGATTGTTTTGTCTTTGCATTGGTTAACTGTAACTAAAATTCGTATGAATTATTAGCTAAGAACTTTCTAAAGAAGAAGATGGATGGGGGCTCACAGGGTGTTGAAATACACTTGGAAGCTTCTGCAGTTAAATCAGTGTGTAAACATGGTATCTGTCCACCAGACCACAATACAGAACAGAACGTGGCTATGAATCTCTGGTGATGCTGAAACAGAGCCATGTGTATGGAAACTTTGAGCGTGCACCTATTATTTATTACACACTGCACATCAGTCTGAACACCTGGACAATAAGAGTCACCAATAGTGTGTCAATATTGTACTAAATAAAATAAAAACATTTCTCCTTGGTGCAATTCAACCAAGGGTTTGCCTAGATTTTGAGTTTCTCTTCTCTCTCCCTGTTTCTTCCATTGTTCTCTCTCCCTCCCTCCCCTACTCTGTGTGTGTGTGTCTGTGTGTGTCTGTGTTTGTCTGTGTGTGTGTGTGTGTGTGTGTGTGTGTGTGTGTGAGAGAGAGAGAGAGAGAGAGAGAGAGAGAGAGAGAGAGAGAGAGAGAGAGACATCATAGAAATCTTTAAGTTTACAAGGGATGAAGTCACTGATTCCAGCTGACCCAGATAACAAGCAATGTTACAACTATCATTGTTTATCAAGCAACATTTGTGTGTTGTTTTAAACATTTATGGCAGATACTCATTTTACAAGGTTGTTTTTGTCTTACTTTCTGTGTTCAGCAAATGGTTGTCATAACATATTCATATGAGCACTACTTCCGGGTCATGGACATAAGGGTACATAACTGAGGATCACAGATAAGCATTAACTAAGGATGCAAAAGGTGATCATGTAGGAAATCCAAGGATCTTAAAGGCAGGTTAAGCAAACAGGCTGAGCACACAGTAGGACAGCAGTCCTAAGTGACCACATGGTGTATCAGTAACCCCAAGTTTCTTAGAATCTACCCAACACTTTCATAACAACACATCCCCAGCACACAGACTTACACTGGGGAGTTGAGATTTGGGGGAAATACTGGGGAAATCATACGTTTTCCTGAATCATTGGGGAAATTATAAACTTCCCTGTAAATGGTGTCAGAGAGACTACATTCATTTGCATGAGGATAAAATTGGATCCACACTTCATACCATACTTAAGAAGAAACCCTGAAAGGCCTTATCTCTAAATGTAAAACCGAAGCCAGGTAAGTGCTTAAACAGAGCATAACCTTCAAAGAGAAACATTGCTGAGGCCAGAGACAACAAAGCTGGGGAAATCAGCTCTGGGCGTGCATTTTAAGACAGCAAACAGAACAGAAACCACAATCTGAATAGAAAAGGCTTGTTTCCCCAACAGATTTAAATTAAAATACTGTATTTTCAGCCAAGGGAAAAAAAATCACAGATCCACACCCAGGTATAACCTTGAGGAATTTGTAAATCCCAAGACAAATGCCCATCCCAAGGGTCAGGGCAGAACAGTGAATATACTTACCATTTAAGAAAAATAATCTTTGTTTCAAATTTGTCCATCACAACGCATACCAGACTTAAACAAGAGTAGCATTTGCAAAGACTTAGGGAAGAAAGGTTGGACTTAGGAATTAAAATAAAACCTCATTCGTTTAAAAGAAGTAACAGTAAATAGTTAAGGCTTTAGAAAATCACCTATTCCCACTCTGCTGCAAGAGAAAAAAAAAAATACTGAATATGTATTAAAGGAAAAAATAGAACATAAAAATTGTGGCAGATCAGGTAGAATAATTAGGTCCATTTTTAAAAGTAATAACCATTATTGAAAACAAGGTACTTGTATCTTAAATGTTCTGAAGGTGCAAAGATCTCTCTACCTCTCACTTGCCCCCCAACACACACACACACACACACAAACACACACATACACATCTTTACCTATATTTAAAACTCACATTATTATAACCAAAGTTATTAAAAAAGGAAATGTATAATTAAAATATCCAACATCATTGAAAGAAACTTAAGAAAACACCAAGAAAACACAAATTTAAAGTATTATGTAGAAATAGATAAATTCTAAGCAATCGTAAACACTGTGTATTACAAAGATGGTCATTATATTTTATTTCACTTTAATTTATGTGTATGTGTGTATAGGTGCCAGTGGAGGCCAGATGAGGGTGTTGCATTCTTGGAGCTGAAAAGCACAGGCAGCTTCGAGATGCCCAACTTGGGTTCTAGTAACTGATGGTGGATCTTTTGCAAGAGCAGAACCTGCTCTTAACCACTGAGTTGTCTCTTTGGCCCCCTTCTGCTTTTCTTGAAGCACATGGTCTTTGGGGAGTATTTCAAACCCAAACCATAGCAGGACCAAACTGCCTTTCAATGTGGCTATCGATTTGGCATTCACACCAGCAAGGGCATCTGCTGCTCCTGGTGCTCACACCAGCGAGGCCATCTGCCACTTTTGGGCCTCACACCAGCGAGGACATCTGCCCCTTCATGAGCCTCACACCATGGAGGGCATCTGCTACTTCCTGGTCCTCACACCAGTGAGGGCATCTGCTACTTCCTGGTCCTCACACCAGTGAGGGCATCTGCTGCTCCTGGTCCTCACACCAGTGAGGGCATCTGCTGCTCCTGGTCCTCACACCAGCGAGGGCATCTGCTGCTCCTGGTCCTCACACCAGCGAGGGCATCTGCTGCTCCTGGTCCTCGCACCAGCGAGGGCATCTGCTGCTCCTGGTCCTCACACCAGTTGAGGGGGCATCTGCTGCTCCTGGTCCTCACACCAGTGAGGGCATCTGCTGCTCCTGGTCCTCGCACCCAGTGAGGGCATCTGCTGCTCCTGGTCCTCACACCAGCGAGGGCATCTGCTGCTCCTGGTCCTCGCACCAGTGAGGGCATCTGCTGCTCCTGGTCCTCACACCAGTGAGGGCATCTGCTGCTCCTGGTCCTCACACCAGCGAGGGGCATCATCTGCTGCTCCTGGTCCTCACACCAGTGAGGGCATCTGCTGCTCCTGGTCCTCACACCAGTGAGGGCATCTGCTGCTCCTGGTCCTCTGCAGCAGTTGCTGTTGTCAATGTTGAGGATTTGTGTTATTCCAATAGGTAGACAGAGATGTCTGGTTGTTTTAATTTTCAGATCCTTAATGACATGATGCTGAATGTCTTTCACCCATTTTCTCTGCCTGAAGATGTCTTTAATGAGGACTCTGTTCCTGTGCTTTGCACATTCTCATAGTGAGTTCTTTTACTGTTGGTTTTTCAGAGCTCTGTACACTTTGAGGCCAGTCCATCATTTTTTTTTTTAACTTTCAGAACTTTTCTCCATTCTCTTGCCAGCGTCATTTGCAGAATATACGGGTTTGTAATTTTAACAACGTCCACCTTAGCGATACCTTTTCTTTGTGGCTTACAGTTTTATTGCTAGTGCTTTAGTCAGAGAATCTTTAATACAATCTTCCCAGAGTTTTACTAGATATGCCATTGTAAATTTTCAAAAGTGGGTCTGCATGGGCTCAGGTGGTTAGGTCTCACACTGAAGTCAAGAAAGTTGTGGGAAGACTTGTGGAGAAGAAGTTTCAGTGTAAAGGGGGGGATAAGATGGGGCGTTGGGGGTACAAAAAACTAACAATTGTTATATACATGTGTAAAGCTGTCAAACAGAAAAAGGAAATAAAAATGAAAACAAAATTAAATAGATAACATGAATTAGGTAGAATCTCCGTCAGATTTTTGAAATAGAGACATGGAGAAACAAGTCCCTCATAACAGGCTTGGCAAGGCTAAGGAGATACGTGGGAAGGGGTGAGGCCACTGTAGTGGGCAGCTGTGGTAACCACCATCACTTCAGTGTTGACAGAAGAGAAGAGTTGCAGCTCAGACTTAAAGCCGAAGCTATGGCAGAGGAGTTAATGTGAATTCAGTTGCTAACAACTCATCCAGAGAAAAGTCAGAGGGAGAAATGTACTTGCCTCTCTCTCTCCATACTTCCAACATCATGTCAATGACCCACTGTCCTGTCCAGCAGGGCATTAAACAGGGGTCCGGGGAGGTCACCTGAAAGAGAAGATGGGGGACAAGCAAACGCAAAGAATGGCGATCTGTCTATAGTCTGATCAAATTGCCATTTTTACTTTTTCACACAGGGGTTATATACACAAAAAGGCAGGATTGGGAAAGGGAATAACCCAGGAACGTAAGTGTTCAAGGGAAGTACAGACATCTTCCAGAACAGGGTATTGACTGGGTGAAGGTTCAGGGAACAGGTCACTATGACTCCGCCTATGATTCACTTGTCCTTATCTAAGTTGGTACTATCCACCAAGGCTACATATCTACAAGGTCTATGACGACCCAGGCTGGTAAATTTCCACCAAAGCTGCTTGTTTACAATATCTTATAGCCATCTGTTTCAGTGTTTTTCCACAGAGACCCAAGACCTTGTGTTAGCAGGCTGACTTAGGCCTATGGCTGATTTTAGGCCTTCAGTGTATAAGCAAAGCTGCCCCTGACAACCCAGCTTCTCAAACTCAATCACAGGGTAGACAGAAAGAGCCTAGAACTGCAGCCATGAGAGGACACAGAGCAGGCTGGGATGAATGGGAAGTCATGTGGTGGCAGGGGCTCATGAAAAACCGTCAGAACTCTTCCTGTAAAGGCAATCCAGTACAATATACTGCAGATGATCATAGAGACCATCTTCAAGGTTCAAAGCTGTACCCCAACCGCCCCCAGCAGCTGTGTGAGTAAAGGCATATTAGTCTGCATCCCAGCCTCAGCTCCTTCACGTTTACCTGGAGCAATATGGTAATTAGAGACACATGATTAGAGATTCCTGTGGGGAAGCAGCTCCACTCTCACCATTACAAGGTGGCGCTTGGCATAGGCATTGCTTGAGAGGAAAAGACAACTCCATATATGGAGTTGTATGCGCTGAGAGGTGTGGTTACCCGATCACCCCAACTCCATCATTGAGAATGGCCAATCTCCAGTGACTTTGTGGAGTGCTGATAGGATTAAGGCAATGCTTATAAGGGGTTGTGGGAGCGGGGAGAGGGAGGATTAGAAGAGAGAGAGAAGAAGCTTGCGTTACAGGGATAGCTGAATAAACCGCTTGAAGAAGAACACGGTTGCCGGTTGCCGTTGTTATTCTGCTGGTTGGACGTGAGTAGCGACAAGTTGGTGCCGCAACCCGGGATACACCGAAACTTCACAGGACGTGTTCAGACTTCTTGTGCTTCAAGGACAGTCGACTGGGTAAGTGCCCAGGTAAGTGGGACAATTAGGTTCTCTGGTAGGAAACAAGATAGGTTACCGGTATTGGGAGGAGTTGAAAGAGAGTTGGAAGTGACAGTGAAAGTGAAAGTCGGTTCCGGTTAGTGGGACAAGTCAGGCTGGTCGGACATGGGTAGCGATAAGTTGGGAATTTGGCTGTTAGTACAAGCTGTTTTTGCTACAACTGTAGTTTTAGCAATGTTGAAAAAGACAAGAGACCAGGTATCTTAAGCAGGAAGTTTAGCCTTGTGTATCAGCATGAGACTGGAAGTCTATCTCTGTCAAGCAAACAGCCACAGCCACATGGCCATGAGATACTTGTGTGTTACCACTGAAACCAAGAATCAAAGCACAAGAGGAAGATTCACGTGCTAACAATGTCACCCGGTGTTCTATGCGGTTTAGTCGTCACGTTAACATATGTACCATAAAGAGAGAGAGAGAAATTTACCTTTTATAGCTCAGATTATAAAGTCATTTCACTGCCTAGAAAGCATGTCCTCAATTTAAACGTTAAGTTCTAGATTTTTTTTTTTTAAAAAAAGAATGTATAAAACCAACCATTCTTCTGAGAACCAGAATAAAAATAGTCCTGGTATTTGATGTAAACTACCTCACACTTTCCATAGAATCATAAATCATGAACATCTCAAATATCCCAGTTAGTGTTGAAGGAAGGTGATCACCAGAAATGAATGCCTCACAGCTACATGTGGAGAGGGATTAAATAGAAAACTACCCCAGTATTGAAAACTAACGATTGCCAGGTTTTCCCAAATCCAGTCTAGGATGAAACAACTCCCATACATTCATAGTGGCTTTATAATGTGTACATCAGCCTAACCCAACCTCACAGAGAACGCATCAACTTGTTAAGTAGAGATGAAAATACTCAAACAATAGCATCAGACAGTGTGTGGGCTTTTCTCAGTTCTGTTAGATCTGCTTAGAGGAGATCCGACGAAGCCAAACAAGCCGGATCTGATGCATGACAAGAGTATAGGAGCAATGGGATGAATGAGCATTCCTGAGAGAAGACTGTCTGCGTTATAATAAAAGGGGATGCGCATTTGTTCATTACCTCAGAGTAAAGACCAGGAGGACAGCTGCGACCTAAACATTATATCATCTAGCATTGAAAAAGCCTACATGATTACACATGGGAAATTTTAAATTTCAGGATGGCAGGATGTTCTATAAAGGACACACAGAGAGAAGCCTTTTGTTTTATACCAGCCCCCCGCCCCCTCGGTTTTTCTTTTTATAAAGATCCCCGTGGTTAATGAAGTGTCTACATTTAAGACTGAACTAGGTGCCCTGAGGGAGAGTGTATCAGGCCACACAGAAGCTAGGGGTAGGTGCATCCAGGGTGAGTTACTCTTTAACAAAGCTTAGATCATCTCAGCTTTGCTTCATGGTGCATTGCTGTCCAACATCAGTGACAGCACCTCTCAAGAATCCAATGCAGACAGGCCTCTGTGTCATCAGACCTCTGCCCTTAGAGCTGAGGAAGACCAAGTCCCAGCAGGCTGGGAAGGGATGGCCCAAGATCTGGTCAAAATCATTTGTATGGTTCCCCTTTCTATAGAGAAGGAAACCTGTGCTTTTGTCTAAACAGCATTTACTCTTTTTCTGAATGACATATTTTGCTTCTATTCATAAAAATAAACCATTAGGGACAAACTTTTCCTAACAGTTTCCAAAATATTCTCTCTCTCTCGTGTGTGTGTGTGTGTGTGTGTGTGTCTGTCTGATTAATGTTCTAAAAGTTAAACCCAAGAGAACATTCAAAAGCTTTTCCTCAACCTTTGCATCCATTAACTGGCTGCCTTCCTGGTCCTCTGCAAAGTGCAGGATGCACAGACCATAGATCCCAGTCCCTCAGCAACTGAGATATTTCTGGGATGGCTAAATGTCAGAACAGGAAAGCCATGTCTTAGATATCAAATGTCACCCCTCCACCTCACACCCACATGGCCTTGGCAAACAGTTCATGCAAAGCTGTTGGCACAGTCATCTGGCTTTTTGAAAGAATACCAACACAGCCTTGCTCCGGAGCTCCAGTGCCCAAGCTCAGTCTCCTTCCAGTGTGCTTGAACTCCAATGTCACAGGGACCATCTGATAGAAGAAAAACAGAAAACATGCAGTCAGAGGACAGGGAGAGGAGGCTACATGAGTGCTAGCTTCCAGCATCAGAGCCATGATAGACACGATTCAAGACAGTGTCGAGACCATGGTTGCCTGTCTCTGAGACAGACATTGCCTCCCAACCTCTACCTCACAAGGCTTCCTGGGAAAGTGGACTGTGGAAAATACAAGCTACCTCATACATTTCCCTGGACAGGAATTTTGGCTGCCGGGGAGTCTGATAACTCCAGATCAGAGTATTTAACATAATGATGAACACACAAGAGCATGGTCGTAGCATTCCTGGGATGTTCTGTGTATGTTTGCATGACCAGAAAACACACTGTGTAGCATTCTTTCTTTTTCACGAAAAGTCCATTCTGATATGTGGTGGGTGGGCGACTCTGCTGTGAATTCTTCTGTGTGGTTCATTACTCTCCCTCTCAATCGACTTCACCTCTCCTGAGTGAATACACAGACTCTATGTTAGTCGGACCCTCCAGAGAGCTGGAGCCACACAGACACGTGTCATCGACTGGGGTTACGGAAAATTGAAGAGTCCTGTTATGTTGGGGACTTAGGAAAGTTGGGGTAGAAGTTGGTTGTTAGGACCTGGGAGCTGGAAAGTCAACAACGTATACTCCAATCTCGCCAGATGGGAACAAAATCCATGCTCAATCAAGCATCCTCCACTTTCCTGTTCTCACCATCTGCAATGGATCAGTTATGCCTGGCTACCTCATCCTCTACCTCCTATTCTCCACCATATGCAATGGACCAGTTATGCTGGCTAAAATCATCATCCACTTTCCTGTCTCCACCATCTGCAATGGACCAGTTATGCCTGGCTACCTTGCTGAGAACAAATCTTCATTAGGGCCATCTACTGATCTCCTCTGGAAATAACCACAGGCTCACACAGATCCTTTGTTAACCTGTTGTGCTCACACTGCAACCTAAGCTGACACGGAAGGAACCATCGTGGTCTAGGAAGATGGACTAAGTCTTAGAGTGCATGCTATGAAAGCCTAGGGACATGGGTATGTATTTCCACCACCCATGTACACCAGGGACTGGTGGTACATATCTGTTACCCCAGCAAAGGGGGCCAGAGACAGGTGAATCCTTGGAGCTCACTTGTCAGGAAGCTAGCCATTCAGTGAGCTCCAGGTTTCCTCTTCCCTGTCTCTCCCCCCTCCTTTTTCTATCTTTCTCCTCCCTCTTTTCTTTTTTCTCCTTTTTCTCCTTTCCCTCCTTCTCCACCTCTTCATCTTACATCTCTCTTTTCTCATCTTGAATGTTTTTATTACGGCTACAGATTCAGGCTGCCCTATTTTGAGCTGTTAGAGAGGCAACTGACTAATTCTTGCAGGGATGCGACATTTGGAAGATACTAAACTCAGGTAACACTCATTAAAGCACTTCAGTTTGGAGGGAGGGAAGTAACACATAGATTGTGTCACTAATTCTTTATTATTTACTGAAACACATAAGCCCAGTTCAGTTGAACTAATATTTTCGAGAGCCACTGTGCACACTGTTCAGTCGTGTGTTTGAATGGGCACGCAGTGGTGAAAACCATAGAAAATTTAAACTGTTTAGACAACACACTATGTTTTTTCTGACAGAGATGAGGTTGCCTCACCGTGTCTCTGGGGAATGAGGTGAAGTCCTGTTGGTGGTTTCCTGTTTTGTTTGTATCTTTGTATTTTTCATCTTGACACAGCTTGAGTTCCTTTTAGAAGAGAAAAACCTCAATTGAGAACATATCCCTAGCAGATTGGCTATGTGGACGAGGCTGTGGGACTTTTTCTTAGTGGGTGGGCCCAGCTCCAATGGGGCAGCATCACCCATGGGAAGAAGTCTGGGATGCTATTAACAGAGCAGGGTGAGAAATCCATGAGGGCCAAAGCCTGTGAGCCATGTTCCTGCAGAACTTGTTTCAGTTCCTGCCTCCAGGTTCCAAGTTTGAGCCCTGCCATGTTTCCTTCAGTTGTGGACTGACTGCTCAGGAATTAATGAAAAATTTGTGATATAATCCATATGGATACTTCCTCCCCACCAAACTAAAGTTTTACCAATGTTAACTAAGCTTGTATTGATATTATCCCTGGAAGAATTAGTCCATCTGACTCTGACTAAAGATGTAGAATGAAATAAACACCTTCCTTCCTCAAGGTGTTTTTGGTAATGGTGTATATTATAGCAACAAAGACCCTATCTTGAGACAGGCCATTTCTAAATTCTTGTGTCATGTTTATCTCAGCCTGTTCAGGCCCAGGAAAGACCTGAGAAGGCACTAGGACCATGGCTTCTTCCACAGCGCTCGATGTGCTCACCCATGGACCTTACTAACAAGTAGTCTGGTGGTCTCTGTCCATATTCTATTTCACCTTCAGATCGAAAGTCTAGAGTTACTATTGCTGTGACAAAACACATGAGCACAGCAACTATGGTAGGAAAGGTTTATTTGGCTGCACACTTCCACATCACTGCGTCATGGAAGGAAGTCAGGACAGGAACTCAAGCAGGGTGGGAACCTGGAGGAGGAGCTGATACTGCTCACTGGGCTTGCTGGCGTGACTTGATCAGCCTGCTTTCTTATAGCACCCAGAACCACCTGCCTAGGGATGGCCACCCACACCCACAATGGGCTAGGTCCTTGCATATCAATCACTAATAAGAGAATGTCCTACAGGCTTGTCTACAGCCAGCATTATGGAGGCTCCCTCTTCTCCTGTGACTCTAGTGTATGTCAAGTTGACATAAAACTAGCTAGCATACCCACAGTTACCAGAAATCCACAAACGTTAAGATCTGTCATTTAAAAAATGGCAATAACATTTGTATATAACCTGTGCCACACCTCCTATGTGGCCTTCATCCTGTCTTTATGTTGTGCATAATATCTCCTAGGATGTAAAGTGATTGTTCTACATGGTTCAGAAATTAGGACAGGAAGGTGACTTGTGGTGCAGATGGCTGGCGACTCCTTTCAGCACACTCTCTGTCCACACTTTGTTGGATCTATAAGGGTTGC
Source organism: Arvicanthis niloticus (assembly GCF_011762505.2). Classification (NCBI taxonomy): domain Eukaryota; kingdom Metazoa; phylum Chordata; class Mammalia; order Rodentia; family Muridae; genus Arvicanthis; species Arvicanthis niloticus. The sequence goes on from NC_047669.1 coordinate 76,507,606, forward strand.
ACTCAGGTACAGAGTGTAGTGTGTGTGTGTGTGTGTGTGTGTGTGTGTGTGTGTGTGTGTGTATGGTATGTATGGTACGTGGTATGTGTGGTAGTGTCTGTGTGGTGTGTGTGACTGTGTGTGGTATGTGAATGACTGTGTCGTGTGTGTGGTATATTTGTGTGTGTATGTGTGTGGATATGTGTGGACTGTGTGTGGTATGTGAATGATGTGTGTGTGGTATGTGTGTAGCGTGTGTCTTGATGTGTGTGACTGTGTGTGGTATGTGAATGACTGTGTGTGTGTGTGTATGGTATGTATGTGTGGTATGTGTGTGTGTAGTGTGGTGGTGTGTGTGACTATGAGGTATGTGAATGGAGTGTGTGTGGTATGTGTGTGTGGTGTGTGCTGTGCGTGTGTGATATGTGAATGAGTGTGTGGTATGTTTGTGTGAGTGTAGTGTGTGTATGTGTTCTCTAACTAGAACCAGGTCTCTACATGGGGGCTCTGGATTCCTCTGCCTTCCCCTTCCCCAAAAGACAACTAATCTGAGCACTGTGACCAATCCGTAAGACATTCACGTGCATTTCTCCTGTCTCTTGCTGCCTGAAGGGTGGCACTGTCTCCTGGGATGCGGGTAGACCAGATGGAGAAAGATGGCTCTGAACAGGTCAGTGTGCAGATCAAAGTCACTCTCTTCGATCGAGTCTTTGCTGCCTCTAACACTGGGAATTGGATAGAATGGGATTCTTCTTTAGAATGTCAAAACATAATATTTGTGGGAAAAAGAAAGCAAACACACACACACACACACACACCACACAGAGAGAGAGAGAGAGACGAGAGAGGAGGAGAGAGGAGAAGAAGCCTGCTCATTTTCATCATATCTAAAAGGTGGCAGTAGCAAAGTGAAGAAGTGCGTTAGAGAGGTACCAGCATGTGGTGATGAGGGTTCACTGGAGATCCTGTCTGCTGACCCGTGCATGGGGGCTGTCAGTCAGCCACCAGGGCATCCCCTGGGTGAGATCTTGGCATAAGCTTTTGTGGTCTAACTGTTCTGTTTCGTAGAGTCAAGAGAAAGAGAACGAACAAAAACTCAGATTTCGGCCTCTTGGAGCTCTGGGAGCTGGAGAGAAAGCCACTGACTCTGCTGTGCTGGTGCTTGGGGCACCTCAAAACCCACACAGCTGTCTCTGCCTGGCAATGTGCGGATCTGGCCAGCAGACACAGAGCTCGAACATGTTAATGGATTCACTTCTAGGGATCATCAGCTTCACCTTCATGATTTGGCTTTGGGTATTGTTTTGCTACTTTATGAGTCTGAGTGTAATAGTCACAATTAAAATCTGAAACCTCCAAGCATGCTTGCTGTCCAATTTCATAGAGGCAACAAAAACAAATAACTCCACGGCAACATTATACTTATGTTTCTATATCTGGGGAGGCAAATTCTGAAGGGAATCTCTTTACAACATCCACAGGACAAGAGGATCTGGAGGGGGTCAAAAGTCTGACAACTCCAGTTCATTTACCAGAACTGTGAGGCAGAACTTGTAGACTGGAGGTGGGATGGGTTTCAACACGGTGATGCACCAGGAATCTTTGTGTGCAGCCGTTCTGTCCCATTATATTCTTGTCTTACAGAGAAGGAGAGGGCTGAGGGCACCACCATGGACTTCCCAATCCACTGTTACCCCCAAGGTCAACTTCTGAGTCTCATCACAATTAATCTCACCCACTTACATCCCAGATACAAATGGATATTCGATAGCTTTCTGAGATCTAATGCTGTATCTCCAGACAGTTCTGGAAATCAATGTGTGTGTGACCTTTTAGTGATTTTTAAATAAATAGAAATATAAACAAAATAATAAACAAATTTTTTTTTTTTTTTTTCCCATTCTTCTCAGTGAGGACACCACCCAAAAGAAGACAACCCGGGTTCAGCAAACCCCACTAAAACCCAAGCTTGTCAGTGAGCTGACACTGGCCCCACTCCGTCTCCAGAGCGATGAGAAGGGAAAGAGGTTGTTTACAATGTACCAGCCTCAAGTGTTATATCGAAGCAGAGTGAAGAGACCAACAGAAGATGCCACATAAGAGCCTGGCTCGTGCTGTGGGGAGCAAGAGTTCCTCCCATCTGCAAACTTGAAACCCAGTAAAGCTGGCGTATAATTAAATCTGTGTATGAAGCCTCAAGAAGCAGGGAGCTTTTTGGTGTAAATTAAGTGCAAAGGTCGGAGAACTGAGAGGTCTAGTGTCGCAGGTCAGACGTTGAGTAATAGGGAGAATTACCCCCTCTCCCCCCCCCACACACACCGGAGTAGTGTGTCGTTCAGCTGAGACCCCAGTGGCTTTCAGTGGATTTGATGATGTCAGCCAAGGCTGGATCTTTCCACTGATCATATGTCAACCTCTTCTAGACACTCCAGGGATGCTTGACATTGTGGACCTTGGTAAACCCTAGAATCTAGTGTCTAGATCTCCACTCTGCTCTTTCTTTCTCCTCTCCCTCTCTACTTCCGACGTTTCCCCTTCCTTCCCCATGCCCCACTCTATCCTGTTCGGATTTATTGGAACTTTTACATACTGAGGGTACATTTGGGGTAGGTTGGTGTCTCTCCTGACACGAACACAGCTACCACGGCAGCCATGAGAATGTCGACCGGGTAGACTGTGCGATTTTCTCATTTATAGTATGCAGTCTCGAACTTACAGACATCATCTCCCCCCTTACCGATCATTCAAGTTTTTATCCAGAGGGACGGTCGACCCGTCCTTAGAACAGCTTGTCACATCCTCTCATCTCTCCTTCCCGACAACCTTGCTTAGATCACACATCCAGGCCTGTGAGTTGAATCTCACCACCAAAAAAGATTTGTTCCAGCCGCAGGCCTCTGTAGTTATGAAACGGGCCTTTATTTGGCAATGGATTTCTGTAGAAAATGGTTACATTAGGATGAGGTCATTCCAGGTTCACTGCTTCCAGACACAATCCCAGTGCCTCCTTTATCAGAGGGAGAATTTGGAGTTATATTGGAAGGGGTTGGGGGAGGTGCTATGGCTGGCGAGCGACAGAACCAAGGGATGTCTCTGCAACAAATGGGAATGTTACGGCAAACACCAGAAGCTAGGAGAGACACGAACCACTTCTCCCCCAAGGCCTCTGGAAGAAAACCAAAACCGTGAGCGTCTTCACTTATGTCTCTAAGACACAAAGGTGGTGGCAGTTTCTGACCACAGTTCTTCGGAGTTCGGTGCACCTGGTAGCCACAGTGGCTTCGGAAAACAGTTCCTGCTTCCAGACCTTCAACATCTTTCATCCCGGACCACGGTGGCATCCTGCACTGTTCGTTTCATATGCTGGTACTGATGCTGAGGAAAAGGCTCTCAAAACCCCAGGAGGAGAGGGCAAGAATGGTAGAGAGAGATATTTGAGCCCAGGAAGTGACTTGATCTTTAAATATACCCCATACTGCTTTTCTTTTTAAATATCTTCAGTTCTAAACCGTCTCGTATCTCTTACTCTGCCAAGGCTAAATGGCGGCATTAAGACACGATACTTTTTTTCCCATCACACCACTGGGCTATTGTTACTCATGACTCCTCCCTGTGGGGCTCATCTCTCTGTATGTTTTCCTCTGCACTGAAGGCAAGGCTCCTTCTCCTCCATAATACTGTTTAAATCTCACTTTCTCTCTGAATGAGAGCTGGAAAATAAGCACCTCGGCCTGAAGATATTTAACTGACTTCCACCGAACAGGTTGTTACCTGTGTCCTCCTCATGAGCAGACTGAGCGCTTTCTGAGGAACACCTTAAAATTGTCACCTTGGTGTCTTTGTATAAGTTTTCCTAATCACTGTGTCCAGAGTCCCATAGGCAGGACCCCATAATTATGTTTGTGTGCCAGACATATCATAGAGACCTGGACATGAGCCCAGATGGCTTGCCTCTATAGGAAGGATGGTTCTGTCCTTGTACAGGGAGGGACAGCGGGTTTCCTTCCTTCCAGCTCAGCTGATAATGCGAGTCCTGAGCTTAGAGCCAAACCAGGAATATGGGATGTGGTTCTTCTGGCCCGGTTTCGAGTCATCCTGGAGTCACAGGAAGCTTTCTTTGCCAGATCACCAGATGGTAAATCTGTAGTAATGACCTTGGTACTCCTTGCTGGAAATGAAGGCCAGGTGTGGTACCAGCAGCATCCCCGTGCGGCTCAAGTGTCTCCCTGACAAACCGTCTGGAGCACAGGTTTAAGAATGCCAGATCTTAGCAGGACTGAGCTGAAGGTCCCTATGTATTCTAGAAGGTTTTTGCTCCATCACAGTGGTCCACAAGATCAGGAAGAGGTCAGATAAATGGTGATGGTAACCACTCGCTGTATCTTGAGCATACGCTTCTCAGGGGTCGGTAAAACTGTGTGTGTGGGTCTGTGTGTGATGTTGTGTGTGTGTGTGTGTTTATAACTTGAAGTGGGTACTTGAAGCTATGCTTTATTACTTTTCTTTCTTTCTTCCCTTTTTCTTCTTTTTCTTTTTTTCTTTTTTTCTTTCTATTTTTTCTTTTCTTCTTTCTTTCTTTCTTTCTTTTTTTTTTTTTTTTTTTGAGATAGGGTCTTTCTATATGCTAGCCTAGGCTGACCTTGAATTCAGACTCATAATAGACTCACAATGGTCTCTACTTTCTGAGTGGTCCGATTATAGGCATAAGATACCAAGTCATTTTTTTTAAAAAAAGTTTTTGAGACAAGGTCTCGTGTCCCAAGTGCTAACTAAGATTATAGACACACACTACCATGAAACTCTATTTTACGATGCCGGGGAATCAAATCCAGGGTCTTATTCAGCCTGGGTATCAGTGAGCTGCGTCCCCAGCCACGCCTGTTCACCTTTAACACCTCTCCGTTCCCAGTGCAATTGTGGAGGCGCTATTTATAAGCAGGTCAGAGTATGGCCAGCTGAGTTTTAGATCCTCACAGAAGTTAAAGAGTTTAAAGTATAATGAAGCACACACCAGGGTGCTGATGGTCTGTGGGGGGCTAAGGACGTGGGATGGCTCCATTGTTAAGTATAACATATCCCTTTGTGATAAGCAAATAAGAACCAACTATAGTGTCCAGAGAAACCCAAGAAAGGAAGAAAAAGAATTCTCAATTCTGTTTGTAGGTGGCAACCTCTGTCAGGGTGCACAATATCACAGGAAAAAAATTGCCTGGGAAGAAGGAGCAACAGACTTGTTTATGCTAAAAATGGGATCCATTACTTGGTAATCTGCCCCATCCCTAGGTATAACAATATTTAAAAAAACAACACTATTAGATAGTCCATTATTTTTATGGCAGACCAATTATATGTGAAGCTCATTTGACTGAGGCCAGTTCCTCACTCTCCCGAGATGTCAGTGTGAGCATACTCACCTCCATGTGCACACTTCACAAAGGAAATCAAGTGCCATGAGCTCATGCCAGGGGCGAGAGCTGCTGATGTCACATTTTAGAATGGCATCTGGGAGATAGGTGTGCTCACCTGCTTGCACATAGCTTTCAGAGGGACAAAAGAGGGGCATTTGGAGAATTGCATGGTATAGTCACAGCTATACTTACATGTAATATCTAACATTCCATGTGGTTTCTGATCTGAGATTTTCATTGCATGACAAGTTGACACGGCACTCATTAAAATGTTCTTCCAACTAGAGATGATCTTATGCATCTTGACCCCAATCGCAATGTCTAGGGACACTTTCCATGTCACTGATGGGAAGCAATCTACTGGCAACCTTGTAGGTAAAGGACCAGGCTGCCACTACAGGAGAGTCGTACATACAGGAGAGTCCCCACAGCGGAGAGTAATGCAGCCAGAGATGTGCAAATGCTGAGCTGGAGGGCCTTGCCTTAAGGAGGAGAAATTTTATCTTTCCTGTGACCAGAACCCTCAGGAAGTCTCAGCCTCATTTTGTCTGGAAAGCCAATATGTCATGACAGGATAGTTGATCTCCGAGGAGCTCTTCTCTTTATTTCTGAAGACGAAAGGGATTGTGTCCAGCCTGGGAAGGCTACTTTGGTAGCCTATGACAGGTGTTCTGACAGTTTGTGCTTCATTAGCTAGAATTTCCACAATACCAGTCTTTAACTATAGCACTTACTCACACAGGGGCCATGTTTCCACTAACAGACATTCCCCTTTGGAAGAGTAAAAGGTGAAAGGTGATAAGGAAAAGGAGGAAAGTGTGTGTTCATGTTCAAGCAGCATCAGCACATTTCTGTACCTGAGCAGTTAATCAGCCCAGAGGCTGAGAGGACAGATGTTTAAAAACAGCTATAAGCATATAAAGCATCTGGGAACCCTCGAGGTTCGTGACTGAAAATATTTTTCAGAATAATTCTATTGCCCACCAACATAACAAACAGGAATGACACCAGAGAGTGTCATAACTACTCCCCTCTAACCCACCTACGTCATTAAAGAATAAACCAAAACAATAAAAAAAATTATTTGTTCCTGAATCGAACTGACAGTACTGCATTGGTGGGCATTGATCATGACAGTCTGCATTGGTGGGCATTGACCATGACAGTCTGCATTAGCTGGGCATTGGTCATGACAGCCTACATTGCTAGGCATGGTCATGACAGCCTGCATTGGTGGGCATTGACCTAACAGTCTGTATTAGCATACGTACTGACCATGACAGTCGGCATTGCTGGGGCATTGACCATGACATTCTGCATTGCGGGCACTACCATGACAGCCTGCATTGCTGGGAATTGACCATGACAGTCTGCATTGCTGGGCATTGGTCATGACAGCCTGCATTGCTAGACATTGGTCATGACAGCCTGCGTTGCTGGACATTGACTTGCTGTTCTTGCTTGTTTTATGCAACTTGACACAAGCTACAGTCATCTGTAAGAAGGGAACCTCAATTGAGAAAACACCTCCATGAGATCAGGTTGTTAGCGGGAATTTTATTAATTAGTGATTGATATGAGAGAACCATGACCACTATGGGTGATGCTATCCCGGGGGCTGGTGGTCCTGGGTTGTATAAGAAAGGAGACTGAACAAGACATAAGGAATAAGCCAGCAAGCAGCACCCCTCCATAGCCTCTGCATCAGCTTCTGCTCCAGGTTCCTGACTGACTTCCTTCAGTGATGGACTATGATGTAGAAATGTAACCCTTTCCTCCCTAACTTGATTTTGGCACATTGATGTTCATCATAGCAATAGTGACCCAAACTAAGACAAGTTGGTACTAGGTAGTACCTGGTATTACTGCGACAGACCTGACCCTGCTACTTTGGGGAGGATGGTGGAAGGGACTTTGAAACTTTGGGCTAGAAAAATCCACTGAGTGTTGATGAGTCTCAGTGGGATATTATGTGGGAGCTTGGAGGATAAGATTGTTGACAGCATGCAGAGGGTGGAGGCCTGGCTTGTGAGGATTCAGAGGAAGATTAAAGACTCTAGGGGCTTGTTTTTTTCTTTTGAGTTACGAATTCTGTTGTTCTGATTAGCTGGAGATGAAGAATCAGGCCATGATTAAGAAGAGACCAGTCATTAATGCAGGTGAAGTCTCCTGAGAAGAGTTCTCGCGAAGGTCAAGCACACAGGAGCTGTGTTCCGAGAGCTGGCTGAAGTTGCGCCATGGTGATAGACAGCTGAAGTGAATAGTGTAAGAGTAACCCGGGTGGGTTGGTCTTGAAGGCATGAAGGAGCCATGGTGCGTAGCTGAGGCTTTGCACTGTTATGGGTGGGGTGCGGTTGACGGTCCCTGAAGAGAGCCCTGAGAATCTTACTGGCGAAAGCGCAGCCCAGTTGTAACAAGGGATCCCAGAAGTCCAATACCATGGGATATAAGACCAAGAACAGTGGCAGAGGTGGAATAGAGGCCAGCTGGAGCCTGGAAGACAAGCTGTGTGCGCTGCAGAGGGACAGAGCTGAGAAGTGACCCAAGCCCGTGGAAGAGCCAGAAGATCGTGAGTCAATCTCAGACACTGGACATTGAGTTATTTAAACTTTTGGTGTTTGTTTTATGTCTTTGTTGAGATTAGGGGGTGCTCTGGTTCGTTCCTCTTGAAATAAGACAGTATTCAGATAAGTTTTTGTTTATAGAATCTCAAAACATGAGAAGCTAAATTTTAAAAGGAGACCTAGGGTTTAAAAAGAGACTTTGGCTTTTACAGGAGGCCCAGTATAAAGTGTTGAAGTTGTAAAGGACCCTGGACTTTTAAAGTTTGTAAAAATTTTTCATTGTGATGTTGATGTAATTTTAGATCTTGGGAATGAACAAGAATGAAGAGGTGGTGTTTGTGTATCAAGTTGACAAGGTTCTGACTTAGTTTTATGTGAACCTGACAGGAGCCGGAGTCATCTGAAAGGAGAGAACCTTAATTGTAAAGTTGCCTCCATAAATCAATCCAGCTGTAAGGCATTTTCTCAATTAGTAGTTAGTGAGGAGGGCCCAGCCCGTGGTGAGTGTGTGCCATGCCTGGACTGGGGTCCGCGGTTCTATAAAAAAAAAAAAAAAATCAGACTTGAGAAACCCAGAGAAGCAAAGCAAAGCACCCCTCCATGGCTTCTGCACCAAGCTCTTGAATCTCTGTGGCAGCCTGCTTGAGTTCTATTTGACTCCTCCAGTTGTTGGATGTGAGGTGGATCCGTAAGCCGATAACAAACACTTTCTTCCTCCACAAC